>NW_027193110.1:0-69000 GCF_949987515.2 Delphinus delphis
GCGATGTTGAACTTGTACTGTAAACGAGGTTGTTGTAAACAGAGGTGTTCCAAACTTTGGGGTGGCTGTGTCTTTTTGATTTTAATTTTCCTAAGCTATAGGACCATAAATGGAAGTGCCCTAGGCTCTGTTGCTTTGTTTTTTAGATGTTTCAGGAAACACCATACACTTCTCCCGAGTGTCTGTTGGCAATTTACATCCCGCCCATCAGCATAACAAGGCTCCCAGTTCTCCATGGCCTGTCCTGCCTTTCTGGATTTTACACTTTTTTCAGATGGCCGTTTTGACCGGGGAGAAGTGAGACTTCATTGTAGTGCAGATTTCCTTTGCAAGTTTGCTTGGTTGGCCAAAAAGGGCGTATGCGTTTTTTCCTGAATATATTCAGGAAAAAACGCATACGCCCTTTTTGGCCAAGTGCATCATTGTGGACGTTGTGCCCCTTTTCCTATGCTTTCAATGCAATTCCAGTCTACCTCCTGAAATCGGTTTCCTGCAATTCTGCCCCGCTTTCAAGTCCTCTTGGCAGCCTTACTTCAGTCTATTTTTGGACGATAGCTGTTATTTATAACTCTGCAGGTTTGTGAATTACAGTGCCCCTGAGCTCCTTTCTTCAACTCGTTTTCTTGTGAGATGGCTGCAACACCGCTGGATGGCTTGAGGCCCTAATCTGGTTCCGGCACGGCATGCTGAGCCTTTGGTTATTTCCTCTTTCTGGTGGAAATGAGAGTTAAATTTGCCCGTGCAGACACCTCCAGCTAGTCTCTTATTGGTTCTCCCTATTCCTGTTCATCTTCCGCAGAAATTGCAAACGGGGCCAAACAGGAGGTTAAAGGTGCTGACTCTCCAAGTGGGGAGAGTGTTAGTAAAGCGTCTGGAATGTTGCACCCGAGTACCAGGGGAGGAAAACTGAGACATATTTGAACACGTCTCCCCTTCACACGGTTGATCATACTCTGGGTTCCACATGCATGTTTTAGCTGAAGGAAGAATACCTTAAACCTGGAGAGTTGAGACCCGTGTAATGGGTACCATGCAATATGACTTCAAAGTGTCTTCATTTGCTCACCGAACCTCTCCAATCCTATCACTGCTGCGTTTATGCCCCTGTACACATGCTTGATTCTCTTTCGGAGACATAGCAATCCATAGGTTTTAAGATACTTACTAGTCAGGTACATTCTTAGGCGTTTAATATGCGGTGTTGAGTCCATTTCGTTGAGCAAGGGGTAGCTCTTGTCTATTCCATATTTGGCTTAAGGAACTTTATCTGTGCTCATTTCAATCTCTGGTTTTATGCAGCACCCCAACTCACCTTTCCCCTTAAGCAAGCATAAGTTGGTTTTCTAAATTTCAGACCCTGTTCTGTTCTGTAATTCAGTTCCTGTGTAGCCAAGTTTACATTCCGTGTATTACTGATATCTTATGATGTTTCTTTTTCTGTGTGACTTATTTCAGTTCGAATCATCATACCTGAATCCACTCATTATGCTGCTATGGGCCTGATTACATAGATTTCATTGCTGAGTGATATTGCTTTGTAAGTAAATACCACAACTTCTTTATCCATTTTTCACTTTCTGCAATGTTGAACTTGTACTGTAAACGAGGTTCTTGTAAACAGAGCCGTTCCAAACTTTGGGGTGGCTGTGTCTTTTTGATTTTAATTTCCCTAAGCTATAGGACCATAAGTGGAAGTGCTCTAGGTTCTGTTGCTTTGTTTTTTAGATGTTTCAGGAAACACCATACACTTCTCCCGAGTGGTTGTTGGCAATTTACATCCCGCCCATCAGCATAACAAGGCTCCCAGTTCTCCATGGCCTGTCCTGCCTTTCTGGATTTTACACTTTTTTCAGATGGCCCTTTTGACCGGGGGGAAGTGAGACTTCATTGTAGTGCAGATTTCCTTTGCAAGCTTGCTTGGTTGGCCAAAAAGGGCGTATGCGTTTTTTCCTGAATATATTCAGGAAAAAACGCATACGCCCTTTTTGGCCAAGTGCATCATTGTGGACGTTCTGCCTCTTTTCCTATGCTTTCAATGCAATTCCAGTCTACCTCCTGAAATCGGTTTCCTGCAATTCTGCCCCGCTTTCAAGTCCTCTTGGCAGCCTTACTTCAGTCAATTTTTGGACGATAGCTGTCATTTATAACTCTGCAGGTTTGTGAATTACAGTGCCCCTGAGCTCCTTTCTTCAACTCGCTTTCCTGTGACCTGGCCGCAACACCGCAGGATGGCTTCAGGCCCTAATCTGGTTCCGGCCCGGCATGCTGAGCCTTTGGTTAATTCCTCTTCCTGGTGGGAAATGAGAGTTAAATTTGCCCGTCCAGACATCTCCAGCTAGCCTCTCATTGGTTCTCGCTATTCCTGTTCATCTTCCGCAGAAATTGCAAACTGGGCCAAACAGGAGGTTAAAGGGACTGACTCTCCAAGTCGGGAGAGTGTTAGTAAAGCATCTGGAATGTTGCACCCGAGTACCAGGGGAGGAAAACTGAGACATATTTGAACACGTCTCCCGTTCACATGGTTGATCATACTCTGGGTTCCACATGCATGATATAGCTGAAGGAAGAATACCTTAAACCTGGAGAGTTGAGACCCGTGGAATGGGTACCATGCAATATGACTTCAAAGGGTCTTCATTTGCTCACCGAACCTCTCCAATCCTATCACTGCTGCGTTTATGCCCCTGTACACATGCTTGATTCTCTTTCGGAGACATAGCAATCCATAGGTTTTAAGATACTTACTAGTCAGGTACATTCTTAGGCATTTAATATGCGGTGTTGAGGCCATTTCGTTGAGCAAGGAGTAGCTCTTGTCTATTCCATATTTGGCTTAAGGAACTTTATCTGTGCTCATTTCAATATCTGGTTTTATGCAGCACCCCAACTCACCTTTCCCCTTAAGCAAGCATAAGTTGGTTTTCTAAATTTGAGACCCTGTTCTCTTCTGTAATTCAGTTCCTGTGTAGCCAAGTTTCCATTCCGTGTATTACTGATATCTTATGATGTTTCTTTTTCTGTGTGACTTATTTCAGTTAGAATCATCATACCTGAATCCACTCATTGTGCTGCTAAGGGCCTGATGACATAGATTTCATTGCTGAGTGATATTGCTTTGTAAGTGAATACCACAACTTCTTTATCCATTTTTCACTTTCTGCGATGTTGAACTTGTACTGTAAACGAGGTTCTTGTAAACAGAGCCGTTCCAAACTTTGGGGTGGCTGTGTCTTTTTGATTTTAATTTCCCTAAGCTATAGGACCATAAGTGGAAGTGCCCTAGGCTCTGTTGCTTTGTTTTTTAGATGTTTCAGGAAACACCATACACTTCTCCTGAGTGTCTGTTGGCAATTTACATCCCGCCCATCAGCATAACAAGGCTCCCAGTTCTCCATGGCCTGTCCTGCCTTTCTGGATTTTACACTTTTTTCAGATGGCCCTTTTGACCGGGGGGAAGTGAGACTTCATTGTAGTGCAGATTTCCTTTGCAAGCTTGCTTGGTTGGCCAAAAAGGGCGTATGCGTTTTTTCCTGAATATATTCAGGAAAAAACGCATACGCCCTTTTTGGCCAAGTGCATCATTGTGGACGTTCTGCCTCTTTTCCTATGCTTTCAGTGCAATTCCAGTCTACCTCTTGAAATCGGTTTCCTGCAATTCTGCCCCGCTTTCAAGTCCTCTTGGCAGCCTTACTTCAGTCTATTTTTGGACGATAGCTGTCATTTATAACTCTGCAGGTTTGTGAATTACAGTGCCCCTGAGCTCCTTTCTTCAACTCGCTTTCTTGTAACCTGGCCGCAACACTGCAGGATGTCTTCAGGCCCTAATCTGTTTCTGGCACGGCACGGTGAGCCTTTGGTTAATTCCTCTTCCTGGTGGGAAATGAGAGTTAAATTTGCCCATGCAGACACCTCCAGCTAGTCTCTCATTGGTTCTCGCTATTCCTGTTCATCTTCCACAGAAATTGCAAACTGGGCCAAACAGGAGGTTAAAGGGACTGACTCTCCAAGTGGGGAGAGTGTTAGTAAAGCGTCTGGAATGTTGCACCCGAGTACCAGGGTACGAAAACTGAGACATATTTGAACACGTCTCCCGATCACATGGTTGATCATACTCTAGGCTCCACATGCATGTTTTAGCTGAAGGAAGAATACCTTAAACCTGGGTAGTTGAAACCCGTGTAATGGGTACCATGCAATATGACTTCAAAGGGTCTTCATTTGCTCACGAACCTCTCCAATCCTATCATTGCTGCGTTTATGCCCCTGTACACATGCTTGATTCTCTTTCAGAGACATAGCAATCCATAGGTTTTAAGATACTTACTAGTCAGGTACATTCTTAGGCGTTTAATATGCGGTGTTGAGTCCATTTCGTTGAGCAAGGAGTAGCTCTTGTCTATTCCATATTTGGCTTAAGGAACTTTATCTGTGCTCATTTCAATCTCTGGTTTTATGCAGCACCCCAACTCACCTTTCCCCTTAAGCAAGCATAAGTTGGTTTTCTAAATTTGAGACCCTGTTCTGTTCTGTAATTCAGTTCCTGTGTGGCCAAGTTTCCATTCCGTGTATTACTGATATCTTATGATGTTTCATTTTCTGTGTGACTTATTTCAGTTACAATCATCATACCTGAATCCACTCATTGTGCTGCTAAGGGCCTGATGACACAGATTTCATTGCTGAGTGATATTGCTTTGTAAGTAAATACCACAACTTCTTTATCCATTTTTCACTTTTTGCGATGTTGAACTTGTACTGTAAACGAGGTTCTTGTAAACAGAGCCGTTCCAAACTTTGGGGTGGCTGTGTCTTTTTGATTTTAATTTCCCTAAGCTATAGGACCATAAGTGGAAGTGCCCTAGGTTCTGTTGCTTTGTTTTTTATATGTTTCAGGAAACACCATACACTTCTCCCGAGTGGTTGTTGGCAATTTACATCCCGCTCATCAGCATAACAAGGCTCCCAGTTCTCCATGGCCTGTCCTGCCTTTCTGGATTTTACACTTTTTTCAGATGTCCCTTTTGACCGGGGGGAAGTGAGACTTCATTGTAGTGCAGATTTCCTTTGCAAGCTTGCTTGGTTGGCCAAAAGGGCGTATGCGTTTTTTCCTGAATATATTCAGGAAAAAACGCATACGCCCTTTTTGGCCAAGTGCATCATTGTGGACGTTCTGCCTCTTTTCCTATGCTTTCAATGCAATTCCAGTCTACCTCCTGAAATCGGTTTCCTGCAATTCTGCCCCGCTTTCAAGTCCTCTTGGCAGCCTTACTTCAGTCTACTTTTGGACGATAGCTGTCATTTATAACTCTGCAGGTTTGTGAATTACAGTGCCCCTGAGCTCCTTTCTTCAACTCGCTTTCTTGTGACCTGGCCGCAACACCGCAGGATGGCTTCAGGCCCTAATCTGGTTCCGGCACGGCACGCTGAGCCTTTGGTTAATTCCTCTTCCTGGTGGGAAATGAGAGTTAAATTTGCCCATCCAGACACCTCCAGCTAGCCTCTCATTGGTTCTCGCTATTCCTGTTCATCTTCCACAGAAATTGCAAACTGGGCCAAACAGGAGGTTAAAGGGAATGACTCTCCAGGTCGGGAGAGTGTTAGTAAAGCGTCTGGAATGTTGCACCCTAGTACCAGGGGAGGAAAACTGAGACATATTTGAACACGTCTCCCGTTCACATGGTTGATCATACTCTGGGTTCCACATGCATGTTTTAGCTGAAGGAAGAATACCTTAAACCTGGGTAGTTGAAACCCGTTTAATGGGTACCATGCAATATGACTTCAAAGGGTCTTCATTTGCTCACCGAACCTCTCCAATCCTATCACTGCTGCGTTTATGCCCCTGTACACATGCTTGATTCTCTTTCGGAGACATAGCAATCCACAGGTTTTAAGATACTTACTAGTCAGGTACATTCTTATGCGTTTAATATGCGGTGTTGAGTCCATTTCATTGAGCAAGGAGTAGCTCTTGTCTATTCCATATTTGGCTTAAGGAACTTTATCTGTGCTCATTTCAATCTCTGGTTTTATGCAGCACCCCAACTCACCTTTGCCCTTAAGCAAGCATAAGTTGGTTTTCTAAATTTGAGACCCTGTTCTGTTCTGTAATTCAGTTCCTGTGTAGCCAAGTTTCCATTCCGTGTATTACTGATATCTTATGATGTTTCTTTTTCTGTGTGACTTATTTCAGTTAGAATCATCATACCTGAATCCACTCATTGTGCTGCTAAGGGCCTGATGACACAGATTTCATTGCTGAGTGATATTGCTTTGTAAGTAAATACCACAACTTCTTTATCCATTTTTCACTTTCTGCGATGTTGAACTTGTACTGTAAACGAGGTTCTTGTAAACAGAGCCGTTCCAAACTTTGGGGTGGCTGTGTCTTTTTGATTTTAATTTCCCTAAGCTATAGGACCATAAGTGGAAGTGCCCTAGGTTCTGTTGCTTTGTTTTTTAGATGTTTCAGGAAACACCATACACTTCTCCCGAGTGGTTGTTGGCAATTTACATCCCGCCCATCAGCATAACAAGGCTCCCAGTTCTCCATGGCCTGTCCTGCCTTTCTGGATTTTACACTTTTTTCAGATGGCCCTTTTGACCGGGGGGAAGTGAGACTTCATTGTAGTGCAGATTTCCTTTGCAAGCTTGCTTGGTTGGCCAAAAAGGGCGTATGCGTTTTTTCCTGAATATATTCAGGAAAAAACGCATACGCCCTTTTTGGCCAAGTGCATCATTGTGGACGTTTTGCCTCTTTTCCTATGCTTTCAATGCAATTCCAGTCTACCTCCTGAAATCGGTTTCCTGCAATTCTGCCCCGCTTTCAAGTCCTCTTGGCAGCCTTACTTCAGTCTATTTTTGGACGATAGCTGTCATTTATAACTCTGCAGGTTTGTGAATTACAGTGCCCCTGAGCTCCTTTCTTCAACTCGCTTTCTTTTCAGCTGGCCGCAACACCGCAGGATGGCTTCAGGCCCTAATCTGGTTCCGGCCCGGCATGCTGAGTCTTTGGTTATTTCCACTTTCTGGAGGGAAATGAGATTTAAATTTGCCCGTCCAGACACCTCCAGCTAGCCTCTCATTGGTTCTCGCTATTCCTGTTCATCTTCCGCAGAAATTGCAAACTGGGCCAAACAGGAGGTTAAAGGCGCTGACTCTCTAAGTGGGGAGAGTGTTAGTAAAGCGTCTGGAATGTTGCACCCGAGTACCAGGGGAGGAAAACTGAGACATATTTGAACACATCTCCCATTCACATGTTGATCATACTTGGGTTCCACATGCATGTTTTAGCTGAAGGAAGAATACCTTAAACCTGGAGAGTTGAGACCCGTGTAATGGGTACCATGCAATATGACTTCAAAGGGTCTTCATTTGCTCACCCAACCTCTCCAATCCTATCCCTGCTGCGTTTATGCCCCTGTACACATGCTTGATTCTCTTTTGGAGACATAGCAATCCATAGGTTTTACGATACTTACTAGTCAGGTACATTCTTAGGCGTTTAATATGCGGTGTTGAGTCCATTTCGTTGAGCAAGGAGTAGCTCTTGTCTATTCCATATTTGGCTTCAGGAACTTTATCTGTGCTCATTTGAATCTCTGGTTTTATGCAGCACCCCAACTCACCTTTCCCCTTAAGCAAGCATAAGTTGGTTTTCTAAATTTGAGACCCTGTTCTGTTCTGTAATTCAGTTCCTGTGTAGCCAAGTTTCCATTCCGTGTATTACTGATATCTTATGATGTTTCTTTTTCTGTGTGACTTATTTCAGTTAGAATCATCATACCTGAATCCACTCATTGTGCTGCTAAGGGCCTGATGACACAGATTTCATTGCTGAGTGATATTGCTTTGTAAGTAAATACCACAACTTCTTTATCCATTTTTCACTTTCTGCGATGTTGAACTTGTACTGTAAACGAGGTTCTTGTAAACAAAGCCGTTCGAAACTTTGGGGTGGCTGTGTCTTTTAGATTTTAAATTCCCTAAGTTATAGGACCATAAGTGGAAGTGCCCTAGGCTCTGTTGCTTTGTTTTTTAGATGTTTCAGGAAACACCATACACTTCTCCCGAGTGGTTGTTGGCAATTTACATCCCGCCCTTCAGCATAACAAGGCTCCCAGTTCTCCATGGCCTGTCCTGCCTTTCTGGATTTTACACTTTTTTCAGATGGCCCTTTTGACCGGGGGGAAGTGAGACTTCATTGTAGTGCAGATTTCATTTGGAAGCTTGCTTGGTTGGCCAAAAAGTGCGTATGCGTTTTTTCCTGAATATATTCAGGAAAAAACGCATACGCCCTTTTTGGCCAAGTGCATCATTGTGGACGTTCTGCCTCTTTTCCTATGCTTTCAATGCAATTCCAGTCTACCTCCCGAAATCGGTTTCCTGCAATTCTGCCCCGCTTTCAAGTCCTCTTGGCAGCCTTACTTCACTATATTTTTGGACGATACCTGTCATTTATAACTCTGCAGGTTTGTGAATTACAGTGCCCCTGAGCTCCTTTCTTCAACTCGCTTTCTTGTGACCTGGCCGCAACACCGCAGAATGGCTTCAGGCACTAATCTGGTTCCGGCACGGCATGCTGAGCCTTTGGTTAATTCCTCTTCCTGGTAGGAAATGAGAGTTAAATTTGCCCGTCCAGACACCTCCAGCTAGCCTCTCATTGGTTCTCGCTATTCCTGTTCATCTTCCGCAGAAATTGCAAACTGGGCCAAACAGGAGGTTAAAGGCGCTGACTCTCCAAGTCGGGAGAGTGTTAGTAAAGCATCTGGAATGTTGCACCCGATTACCAGGGGAGGAAAACTGAGACATATTTGAACACGTCTCCCGTTCACATGGTTGATCATACTTGGGTTCCACATGCATGTTTTAGCTGAAGGAAGAATACCTTAAACCTGGAGAGTTAAGACCCGTGTAATGGGTACCATGCAATATGACTTCAAAGGGTCTTCATTTGCTCACCGAACCTCTCCAATCCTATCACTGCTGCTTTTATGCCCCTGTACACATGCTTGATTCTCTTTCGGAGACATAGCAATCCATAGGATTTAAGATACTTACTAGTCAGGTACATTCTTAGGCGTTTAATATGCGGTGTTGAGTCCATTTCGTTGAGCAAGGAGTAGCTCTTGTCTATTCCATATTTGACTTAAGGAACTTTATCTGTGCTCATTTCAATCTCTGGTTTTATGCAGCACCCCAACTCACCTTTACCCTTAAGCAAGCATAAGTTGGTTTTCTAAATTTGAGACCCTGTTCTGTTCTGTAATTCAGTTCCTGTGTAGCCAAGTTTCCATTCCGTGTATTACTGATATCTTATGATGTTTCTTTTTCTGTGTGACTTATTTCAGTTAGAATCATCATACCTAAATCCACTCATTGTGCTGCTAAGGGCCTGATGACACAGATTTCATTGCTGAGTGATATTGCTTTGTAAGTAAATACCACAACTTCTTTTTCCATTTTTCACTTTCTGCGATGTTGAACTTGTACTGTAAACGAGGTTCTTGTAAACAGAGGCGTCCCAAACTTTGGGGTGGCTGTGTCTTTTTTATTTTAATTTCCCTAAGCTATAGGACCATAAGTGGAAGTGCCCTAGGCTCTGTTGCTTTGTTTTTTAGATGTTTCAGGAAACACCATACACTTCTCCCGAGTGGTTGTTGGCAATTTACATCCCGCCCGTCCGCATAACAAGGCTCCCAGTTCTCCATGGCCTGTCCTGCGTTTCTGGATTTTACACTTTTTTCAGATGGCCCTTTTGACCGGGGGGAAGTGAGACTTCATTGTAGTGCAGATTTCCTTTGCAAGCTTGCTTGGTTGGCCAAAAAGGGCGTATGCGTTTTTTCCTGAATATATTCAGGAAAAACCGCATACGCCCTTTTTGGCCAAGTGCATCATTGTGGACGTTCTGCCTCTTTTCCTATGCTTGAAATGCAATTCCAGTCTACCTCCTGAAATCGGTTTCCTGCAATTCTGCCCCGCTTTCAAGTCCTCTTGGCAGCCTTACTTCAGTCTATTTTTGGACGATAGCTGTCATTTATAACTCTGCAGGTTTGTGAATTACAGTGACCCTGAGCTCCTTTCTTCAACTCGCTTTCTTGTGACCTGGCCGCAACACCGCAAGATGGCTTCAGGCCCTAATCTGGTTCCGGCCCGGAATGCTGAGCCTTTGGTTAATTCCTCTTCCTGGTGGGAAATGAGAGTTAAATTTGCCCGTCCAGAAACCTCCAGCTAGTCTCTCATTGGTTCTCGCTATTCCTGTTCATTTTCCGGAGAAATTGCAAACTGGGCCAAACAGGAGGTTAAAGGGACTGACTCTCCAAGTCGGGAGAGTTTTAGTAAAGCGTCTGGAATGTTGCACCCGAGTACCAGGGGAGGTAAACTGAGACATATTTGAACACGTCTCCCGTTCACATGGTTGATCATACTTGGGTTCCACATGCATGTTTTAGCTGAAGGAAGAATACCTTAAACCTGGAGAGTTGAGACCCGTGTAAAGGGTACCATGCAATATGACTTCAAAGGGTCTTCATTTGCTCACCGAACCTCTCCAATCCTATCACTGCTGCGTTTATGCCCCTGTACACATGCTTGATTCTCTTTTGGAGACATAGCAATCCATAGGATTTACGATACTTACTAGTCAGGTACATTCTTAGGCGTTTAATATGCGGTGTTGAGTCCATTTCGTTGAGCAAGGAGTAGCTCTAGTCTATTCCATATTTGACTTAAGGAACTTTATCTGTGCTCATTTCAATCTCTGGTTTTATGCAGCACCCCAACTCACCTTTCCCCTTAAGCAAGCATAAGGTGGTTTTCTAAATTTGAGACCCTGTTCTGTTCTGTAATTCAGTTCCTGTGTAGCCAAGTTTACATTCCGTGTATTACTGATATCTTATGATGTTTCTTTTTCTGTGTGACTTATTTCAGTTAGAATTATCATACCTGAATTCACTCATTGTGCTGCTAAGGGCCTGATGACATAGATTTCATTGCTGAGTGATATTGCTTTGTAAGTAAATACCACAACTTCTTTATCCATTTTTCACTTTCTGCGATGTTGAACTTGTACTGTAAACGAGGTTCTTGTAAACAGAGGCGTCCCAAACTTTGGGGTGGCTGTGTCTTTTTGATTTTAATTTCCCTAAGCTATAGGACCATAAGTGGAAGTGCCCTAGGCTCTGTTGCTTTGTTTTTTAGATGTTTCAGGAAACACCATACACTTCTCCCAAGTGTCTGTTGGCAATTTACATCCCGCCCATCAGCATAACAAGGCTCCCAGTTCTCCATGGCCTGTCCTGCCTTTCTGGATTTTACACTTTTTTCAGATGGCCCTTTTGACCGGGGGGAAGTGAGACTTCATTGTAGTGCAGATTTCCTTTGCAAGCTTGCTTGGTTGGCCAAAAAGGGCGTATGCGTTTTTTCCTGAATATATTCAGGAAAAAACGCATACGCCCTTTTTGGCCAAGTGCATCATTGTGGACGTTCTGCCTCTTTTCCTATGCTTTCAATGCAATTCCAGTCTACCTCCTGAAATCGGTTTCCTGCAATTCTGCCCCGCTTTCAAGTCCTCTTGGCAGCCTTACTTCAGTCTATTTTTGGACGATAGCTGTCATTTATAACTCTGCAGGTTTGTGAATTACAGTGCCTCTGAGCTCCTTTCTTCAACTTGCTTTCTTGTGACCTGGCCGCAACACCGCATGATGGCTTCAGGCCCTAATCTGGTTCCGGCACGGCACACTGAGCCTTTGGTTATTTCCACTTCCTGGTGGGAAATGAGAGTTAAATTTGCGCGTCCAGACATCTCCAGCTAGTCTCTCATTGGTTCTCGCTATTCCTGTTCATCTTCCGCAGAAATTGCAAACTGGGCCAAACAGGAGGTTAAAGGCGCTGACTCTCCAAGTCGGGAGAGTGTTAGTAAAGCGTCTGGAATGTTGCACCCGAGTACCAGGGGAGGAAAACTGAGACATATTTGAACACGTCTCCCGTTCACATGGTTGATCATACTTGGGTTCCACATGCATGTTTTAGCTGAAGGAAGAATACCTTAAACCTGGAGAGTTAAGACCCGTGTAATGGGTACCATGCAATATGACTTCAAAGGGTCTTCATTTGCTCACCGAACCTCTCCAATCCTATCACTGCTGCTTTTATGCCCCTGTACACATGCTTGATTCTCTTTCGGAGACATAGCAATCCATAGGATTTAAGATACTTACTAGTCAGGTACATTCTTAGGCGTTTAATATGCGGTGTTGAGTCCATTTCGTTGAGCAAGGAGTAGCTCTTGTCTATTCCATATTTGACTTAAGGAACTTTATCTGTGCTCATTTCAATCTCTGGTTTTATGCAGCACCCCAACTCACCTTTACCCTTAAGCAAGCATAAGTTGGTTTTCTAAATTTGAGACCCTGTTCTGTTCTGTAATTCAGTTCCTGTGTTGGCAAGTTTCCATTCCGTGTATTACTGATATCTTATGATGTTTCTTTTTCTGTGTGACTTATTTCAGTTAGAATCATCATACCTGAATGCACTCATTGTGCTGCTAAGGGCCTGATGACACAGATTTCATTGCTGAGTGATATTGCTTTGTAAGTAAATACCACAACTTCTTTTTCCATTTTTCACTTTCTGCGATGTTGAACTTGTACTGTAAACGAGGTTCTTGTAAACAGAGGCGTCCCAAACTTTGGGGTGGCTGTGTCTTTTTTATTTTAATTTCCCTAAGCTATAGGACCATAAGTGGAAGTGCCCTAGGTTCTGTTGCTTTGTTTTTTAGATGTTTCAGGAAACACCATACACTTCTCCCGAGTGGTTGTTGGCAATTTACATCCCGCCCGTCAGCATAACAAGGCTCCCAGTTCTCCATGGCCTGTCCTGCCTTTCTGGATTTTACACTTTTTTCAGATGGCCCTTTTGACCGGGGGGAAGTGAGACTTCATTGTAGTGCAGATTTCCTTTGCAAGCTTGCTTGGTTGGCCAAAAAGGGCGTATGCGTTTTTTCCTGAATATATTCAGGAAAAACCGCATACGCCCTTTTTGGCCAAGTGCATCATTGTGGACGTTCTGCCTCTTTTCCTATGCTTGAAATGCAATTCCAGTCTACCTCCTGAAATCGGTTTCCTGCAATTCTGCCCCGCTTTCAAGTCCTCTTGGCAGCCTTACTTCAGTCTATTTTTGGACGATAGCTGTCATTTATAACTCTGCAGGTTTGTGAATTACAGTGCCCCTGAGCTCCTTTCTTCAACTCGCTTTCTTGTGACCTGGCCGCAACACCGCAGGATGGCTTCAGGCCCTAATCTGGTTCCGGCCCGGCATGCTGAGCCTTTGGTTAATTCCTCTTCCTGGTGGGAAATGAGAGTTAAATTTGCCCGTCCAGAAACCTCCAGCTAGTCTCTAATTGGTTCTCGCTATTCCTGTTCATCTTCCGCAGAAATTGCAAACTGGGCCAAACAGGAGGTTAAAGGGACTGACTCTCCAAGTCGGGAGAGTGTTAGTAAAGCGTCTGGAATGTTGCACCCGAGTACCAGGGGAGGTAAACTGAGACATATTTGAACACGTCTCCCGTTCACATGGTTGATCATACTTGGGTTCCACATGCATGTTTTAGCTGAAGGAAGAATACCTTAAACCTGGAGAGTTGAGACCCGTGTAAAGGGTACCATGCAATATGACTTCAAAGGGTCTTCATTTGCTCACCGAACCTCTCCAATCCTATCACTGCTGCGTTTATGCCCCTGTACACATGCTTGATTCTCTTTTGGAGACATAGCAATCCATAGGTTTTACGATACTTACTAGTCAGGTACATTCTTAGGCGCTTAATATGCGGTGTTGAGTCCATTTCGTTGAGCAAGGAGTAGCTCTTGTCTATTCCATATTTGACTTAAGGAACTTTATCTGTGCTCATTTCAATCTCTGGTTTTATGCAGCACCCCAACTCACCTTTCCCCTTAAGCAAGCATAAGGTGGTTTTCTAAATTTGAGACCCTGTTCTGTTCTGTAATTCAGTTCCTGTGTAGCCAAGTTTACATTCCGTGTATTACTGATATCTTATGATGTTTCTTTTTCTGTGTGACTTATTTCAGTTAGAATTATCATACCTGAATCCACTCATTGTGCTGCTAAGGGCCTGATGACATAGATTTCATTGCTGAGTGATATTGCTTTGTAAGTAAATACCACAACTTCTTTATCCATTTTTCACTTTCTGCGATGTTGAACTTGTACTGTAAACGAGGTTCTTGTAAACAGAGGCGTCCCAAACTTTGGGGTGGCTGTGTCTTTTTGATTTTAATTTCCCTAAGCTATAGGACCATAAGTGGCACTGCCCTAGGCTCTGTTGCTTTGTTTTTAGATGTTTCAGGAAACACCATACACTTCTCCCAAGTGTCTGTTGGCAATTTACATCCCGCCCATCAGCATAACAAGGCTCCCAGTTCTCCATGGCCTGTCCTGCCTTTCTGGATTTTACACTTTTTTCAGATGGCCCTTTTGACCGGGGGGAAGTGAGACTTCATTGTAGTGCAGATTTCCTTTGCAAGCTTGCTTGGTTGGCCAAAAAGGGCGTATGCGTTTTTTCCTGAATATATTCAGGAAAAAACGCATACGCCCTTTTTGGCCAAGTGCATCATTGTGGACGTTCTGCCTCTTTTCCTATGCTTTCAATGCAATTCCAGTCTACCTCCTGAAATCGGTTTCCTGCAATTCTGCCCCGCTTTCAAGTCCTCTTGGCAGCCTTACTTCAGTATATTTTTGGACGATAGCTGTCATTTATAACTCTGCAGGTTTGTGAATTACAGTGCCCCTGAGCTCCTTTCTTCAACTCGCTTTCTTTTGAGCTGGCCGAAACACCGCAGGATGGCTTCAGGCCCTAATCTGGTTCCGGCACGGCACGCTGAGCCTTTGGTTAATTCCTCTTCCTGGTGGGAAATGGGAGTTAAATTTGCCCGTCCAGACACCTCCAGCTAGACTCTAATTGGTTCTCGCTATTCCTGTTCATCTTCCGCAGAAATTGCAAACTGGGCCAAACAGGAGGTTAAAGGGACTGACTCTCCAAGTGGGGAGAGTGTTAGTAAAGCGTCTGGAATGTTGCACCCGAGTACCAGGGTACGAAAACTGAGACATATTTGAACACGTCTCCCGTTCACATGGTTGATCATACTCTAGGTTCCACATACATGTTTTAGCTGAAGGAAGAATACCTTAAACCTGGAGAGTTAAGACCCGTGTAATGGGTACCATGCAATATGACTTCAAAGGGTCTTCATTTGCTCACCGAACCTCTCCAATCCTATCACTGCTGCTTTTATGCCCCTGTACACATGCTTGATTCTCTTTCGGAGACATAGCAATCCATAGGATTTAAGATACTTACTAGTCAGGTACATTCTTAGGCGTTTAATATGCGGTGTTGAGTCCATTTCGTTGAGCAAGGAGTAGCTCTTGTCTATTCCATATTTGACTTAAGGAACTTTATCTGTGCTCATTTCAATCTCTGGTTTTATGCAGCACCCCAACTCACCTTTACCCTTAAGCAAGCATAAGTTGGTTTTCTAAATTTGAGACCCTGTTCTGTTCTGTAATTCAGTTCCTGTGTTGGCAAGTTTCCATTCCGTGTATTACTGATATCTTATGATGTTTCTTTTTCTGTGTGACTTATTTCAGTTAGAATCATCATACCTGAATGCACTCATTGTGCTGCTAAGGGCCTGATGACACAGATTTCATTGCTGAGTGATATTGCTTTGTAAGTAAATACCACAACTTCTTTTTCCATTTTTCACTTTCTGCGATGTTGAACTTGTACTGTAAACGAGGTTCTTGTAAACAGAGGCGTCCCAAACTTTGGGGTGGCTGTGTCTTTTTTATTTTAATTTCCCTAAGCTATAGGACCATAAGTGGAAGTGCCCTAGGTTCTGTTGCTTTGTTTTTTAGATGTTTCAGGAAACACCATACACTTCTCCCGAGTGGTTGTTGGCAATTTACATCCCGCCCGTCAGCATAACAAGGCTCCCAGTTCTCCATGGCCTGTCCTGCCTTTCTGGATTTTACACTTTTTTCAGATGGCCCTTTTGACCGGGGGGAAGTGAGACTTCATTGTAGTGCAGATTTCCTTTGCAAGCTTGCTTGGTTGGCCAAAAAGGGCGTATGCGTTTTTTCCTGAATATATTCAGGAAAAACCGCATACGCCCTTTTTGGCCAAGTGCATCATTGTGGACGTTCTGCCTCTTTTCCTATGCTTGAAATGCAATTCCAGTCTACCTCCTGAAATCGGTTTCCTGCAATTCTGCCCCGCTTTCAAGTCCTCTTGGCAGCCTTACTTCAGTCTATTTTTGGACGATAGCTGTCATTTATAACTCTGCAGGTTTGTGAATTACAGTGCCCCTGAGCTCCTTTCTTCAACTCGCTTTCTTGTGACCTGGCCGCAACACCGCAGGATGGCTTCAGGCCCTAATCTGGTTCCGGCCCGGCATGCTGAGCCTTTGGTTAATTCCTCTTCCTGGTGGGAAATGAGAGTTAAATTTGCCCGTCCAGAAACCTCCAGCTAGTCTCTCATTGGTTCTCGCTATTCCTGTTCATCTTCCGGAGAAATTGCAAACTGGGCCAAACAGGAGGTTAAAGGGACTGACTCTCCAAGTCGGGAGAGTGTTAGTAAAGCGTCTGGAATGTTGCACCCGAGTACCAGGGGAGGTAAACTGAGACATATTTGAACACGTCTCCCGTTCACATGGTTGATCATACTTGGGTTCCACATGCATGTTTTAGCTGAAGGAAGAATACCTTAAACCTGGAGAGTTGAGACCCGTGTAAAGGGTACCATGCAATATGACTTCAAAGGGTCTTCATTTGCTCACCGAACCTCTCCAATCCTATCACTGCTGCGTTTATGCCCCTGTACACATGCTTGATTCTCTTTTGGAGACATAGCAATCCATAGGTTTTACGATACTTACTAGTCAGGTACATTCTTAGGCGTTTAATATGCGGTGTTGAGTCCATTTCGTTGAGCAAGGAGTAGCTCTTGTCTATTCCATATTTGACTTAAGGAACTTTATCTGTGCTCATTTCAATCTCTGGTTTTATGCAGCACCCCAACTCACCTTTCCCCTTAAGCAAGCATAAGGTGGTTTTCTAAATTTGAGACCCTGTTCTGTTCTGTAATTCAGTTCCTGTGTAGCCAAGTTTACATTCCGTGTATTACTGATATCTTATGATGTTTCTTTTTCTGTGTGACTTATTTCAGTTAGAATTATCATACCTGAATCCACTCATTGTGCTGCTAAGGGCCTGATGACATAGATTTCATTGCTGAGTGATATTGCTTTGTAAGTAAATACCACAACTTCTTTATCCATTTTTCACTTTCTGCGATGTTGAACTTGTACTGTAAACGAGGTTCTTGTAAACAGAGGCGTCCCAAACTTTGGGGTGGCTGTGTCTTTTTGATTTTAATTTCCCTAAGCTATAGGACCATAAGTGGCACTGCCCTAGGCTCTGTTGCTTTGTTTTTAGATGTTTCAGGAAACACCATACACTTCTCCCAAGTGTCTGTTGGCAATATACATCCCGCCCATCAGCATAACAAGGCTCCCAGTTCTCCATGGCCTGTCCTGCCTTTCTGGATTTTACACTTTTTTCAGATGGCCCTTTTGACCGGGGGGAAGTGAGACTTCATTGTAGTGCAGATTTCCTTTGCAAGCTTGCTTGGTTGGCCAAAAAGGGAGTATGCGTTTTTTCCTGAATATATTCAGGAAAAAACGCATACGCCCTTTTTGGCCAAGTGCATCATTGTGGACGTTCTGCCTCTTTTCCTATGCTTTCAATGCAATTCCAGTCTACCTCCTGAAATCGGTTTCCTGCAATTCTGCCCCGCTTTCAAGTCCTCTTGGCAGCCTTACTTCAGTATATTTTTGGACGATAGCTGTCATTTATAACTCTGCAGGTTTGTGAATTACAGTGCCCCTGAGCTCCTTTCTTCAACTCGCTTTCTTTTGAGCTGGCCGCAACACCGCAGGATGGCTTCAGGCCCTAATCTGGTTCCGGCACGGCACGCTGAGCCTTTGGTTAATTCCTCTTCCTGGTGGGAAATGAGAGTTAAATTTGCCCGTCCAGACACCTCCAGCTAGCCTCTAATTGGTTCTCGCTATTCCTGTTCATCTTCCGCAGAAATTGCAAACTGGGCCAAACAGGAGGTTAAAGGGACTGACTCTCCAAGTGGGGAGAGTGTTAGTAAAGCGTCTGGAATGTTGCACCCGAGTACCAGGGTACGAAAACTGAGACATATTTGAACACGTCTCCCGTTCACATGGTTGATCATACTCTAGGTTCCACATACATGTTTTAGCTGAAGGAAGAATAACTTAAACCTGGGTAGTTGAAACCCGTGGAATGGGTACCATGCAATATGACTTCAAAGGTTCTTCATTTGCTCACCGAACCTCTCCAATCCTATCACTGCTGCGATTATGCCCCTGTACACATGCTTGATTCTCTTTCGGAGACATAGCAATCCATAGGTTTTAAGATACTTACTAGTCAGGTACATTCTTAGGCGTTTAATATGCGGTGTTGAGTCCATTTCGTTGAACAAGGAGTAGCTCTTGTCTATTCCATATTTGGCTTAAGGAACTTTATCTGTGCTCATTTCAATCTCTGGTTTTATGCAGCACCCCAACTCACCTTTACCCTTAAGCAAGAATAAGTTGTTTTTCTAAATTTGAGACCCTGTTCTGTTCTGTAATTCAGTTCCTGTGTAGCCAAGTTTACATTCCGTGTATTACTGATATTTTATGATGTTTCTTTTTCTGTGTGACTTATTTCAGTTAGAATCATCATACCTGAATCCACTCATTGTGCTGCTAAGGGCCTGATGACACAGATTTCATTGCTGAGTGATATTGCTTTGTAAGTAAATACCACAACTTCTTTATCCATTTTTCACTTTCTACGATGTTGAACTTGTACTGTAAACGAGGTTCTTGTAAACAGAGCCATTCCAAACTTTGAGGTGGCTGTGTCTTTTTTATTTTAATTTCCCTAAGCTATAGGACCATAAGTGGAAGTGCCCTAGGTTCTGTTGCTTTGTTTTTTAGATGTTTCAGGAAACACCATACACTTCTCCCCAGTGGTTGTTGGCAATTTACATCCCGCCCATCAGCATAACAAGGCTCCCAGTTCTCCATGGCCTGTCCTGCCTTTCTGGATTTTACACATTTTCAGATGGCCCTTTTGACCGGGGGGAAGTGAGACTTCATTGTAGTGCAGATTTCCTTTGCAAGCTTGCTTGGTTGGCCAAAAAGGGCGTATGCGTTTTTTCCTGAATATATTCAGGAAAAAACGCATACGCCCTTTTTGGCCAAGTGCATCATTGTGGACGTTCTGCCTCTTTTCCTATGCTTTCAATGCAATTCCAGTCTACCTCCTGAAATCGGTTTCCTGCAATTCTGCCCCGCTTTCAAGTCCTCTTGGCAGCCTTACTTCAGTCTATTTTTGGACGATAGCTGTCATTTATAACTCTGCAGGTTTGTGAATTACAGTGCCTCTGAGCTCCTTTCTTCAACTTGCTTTCTTGTGACCTGGCCGCAACACCGCAGGATGGCTTCAGGCCCTAATCTGGTTCCGGCACGGCACACTGAGCCTTTGGTTATTTCCACTTCCTGGTGGGAAATGAGAGTTAAATTTGCCCGTCCAGACATCTCCAGCTAGTCTCTCATTGGTTCTCGCTATTCCTGTTCATCTTCCGCAGAAATTGCAAACTGGGCCAAACAGGAGGTTAAAGGCGCTGACTCTCCAAGTCGGGAGAGTGTTAGTAAAGCGTCTGGAATGTTGCACCCGAGTACCAGGGGAGGAAAACTGAGACATATTTGAACACGTCTCCCATTCACATGGTTGATCATACTTGGGTTCCACATGCATGTTTTAGCTGAAGGAAGAATACCTTAAACCTGGAGAGTTGAGACCCGTGTAAAGGGTACCATGCAATATGACTTCAAAGGGTCTTCATTTGCTCACCGAACCTCTCCAATCCTATCACTGCTGCGTTTATGCCCCTGTACACATGCTTGATTCTCTTTTGGAGACATAGCAATCCATAGGTTTTACGATACTTACTAGTCAGGTACATTCTTAGGCGTTTAATATGCGGTGTTGAGTCCATTTCGTTGAGCAAGGAGTAGCTCTTGTCTATTCCATATTTGACTTAAGGAACTTTATCTGTGCTCATTTCAATCTCTGGTTTTATGCAGCACCCCAACTCACCTTTCCCCTTAAGCAAGCATAAGGTGGTTTTCTAAATTTGAGACCCTGTTCTGTTCTGTAATTCAGTTCCTGTGTAGCCAAGTTTACATTCCGTGTATTACTGATATCTTATGATGTTTCTTTTTCTGTGTGACTTATTTCAGTTAGAATTATCATACCTGAATCCACTCATTGTGCTGCTAAGGGCCTGATGACATAGATTTCATTGCTGAGTGATATTGCTTTGTAAGTAAATACCACAACTTCTTTTTCCATGTTTCACTTTCTGCGATGTTGAACTTGTACTGTAAACGAGGTTCTTGTAAACAGAGGCGTCCCAAACTTTGGGGTGGCTGTGTCTTTTTTATTTTAATTTCCCTAAGCTATAGGACCATAAGTGGAAGTGCCCTAGGTTCTGTTGCTTTGTTTTTTAGATGTTTCAGGAAACACCATACACTTCTCCCGAGTGGTTGTTGGCAATTTACATCCCGCCCGTCAGCATAACAAGCCTCCCAGTTCTCCATGGCCTGTCCTGCGTTTCTGGATTTTACACTTTTTTCAGATGGCCCTTTTGACCGGGGGGAAGTGAGACTTCATTGTAGTGCAGATTTCCTTTGCAAGCTTGCTTGGTTGGCCAAAAAGGGCGTATGCGTTTTTTCCTGAATATATTCAGGAAAACCCGCATACGCCCTTTTTGGCCAAGTGCATCATTGTGGACGTTCTGCCTCTTTTCCTATGCTTGAAATGCAATTCCAGTCTACCTCCTGAAATCGGTTTCCTGCAATTCTGCCCCGCTTTCAAGTCCTCTTGGCAGCCTTACTTCAGTCTATTTTTGGACGATAGCTGTCATTTATAACTCTGCAGGTTTGTGAATTACAGTGCCCCTGAGCTCCTTTCTTCAACTCGCTTTCTTTTGAGCTGGCCGCAACACCGCAGGATGGCTTCAGGCCCTAATCTGGTTCCGGCACGGCACGCTGAGCCTTTGGTTAATTCCTCTTCCTGGTGGGAAATGAGAGTTAAATTTGCCCGTCCAGACACCTCCAGCTAGCCTCTAATTGGTTCTCGCTATTCCTGTTCATCTTCCGGAGAAATTGCAAACTGGGCCAAACAGGAGGTTAAAGGGACTGACTCTCCAAGTCGGGAGAGTGTTAGTAAAGCGTCTGGAATGTTGCACCCGAGTACCAGGGGAGGTATACTGAGACATATTTGAACACGTCTCCCGTTCACATGGTTGATCATACTTGGGTTCCACATGCATGTTTTAGCTGAAGGAAGAATACCTTAAACCTGGAGAGTTGAGACCCGTGTAAAGGGTACCATGCAATATGACTTCAAAGGGTCTTCATTTGCTCACCGAACCTCTCCAATCCTATCACTGCTGCGTTTATGCCCCTGTACACATGCTTGATTCTCTTTTGGAGACATAGCAATCCATAGGTTTTACGATACTTACTAGTCAGGTACATTCTTAGGCGTTTAATATGCGGTGTTGAGTCCATTTCGTTGAGCAAGGAGTAGCTCTTGTCTATTCCATATTTGACTTAAGGAACTTTATCTGTGCTCATTTCAATCTCTGGTTTTATGCAGCACCCCAACTCACCTTTCCCCTTAAGCAAGCATAAGGTGGTTTTCTAAATTTGAGACCCTGTTCTGTTCTGTAATTCAGTTCCTGTGTAGCCAAGTTTACATTCCGTGTATTACTGATATCTTATGATGTTTCTTTTTCTGTGTGACTTATTTCAGTTAGAATTATCATACCTGAATCCACTCATTGTGCTGCTAAGGGCCTGATGACATAGATTTCATTGCTGAGTGATATTGCTTTGTAAGTAAATACCACAACTTCTTTATCCATTTTTCACTTTCTGCGATGTTGAACTTGTACCGTAAACGAGGTTCTTGTAAACAGAGGCGTTCCAAACTTTGGGGTGGCTGTGTCTTTTTGATTTTAATTTCCCTAAGCTATAGGACCATAAGTGGCACTGCCCTAGGCTCTGTTGCTTTGTTTTTAGATGTTTCAGGAAACACCATACACTTCTCCCAAGTGTCTGTTGGCAATTTACATCCCGCCCATCAGCATAACAAGGCTCCCAGTTCTCCATGGCCTGTCCTGCCTTTCTGGATTTTACACTTTTTTCAGATGGCCCTTTTGACCGGGGGGAAGTGAGACTTCATTGTAGTGCAGATTTCCTTTGCAAGCTTGCTTGGTTGGCCAAAAAGGGCGTATGCGTTTTTTCCTGAATATATTCAGGAAAAAACGCATACGCCCTTTTTGGCCAAGTGCATCATTGTGGACGTTCTGCCTCTTTTCCTATGCTTTCAATGCAATTCCAGTCTACCTCCTGAAATCGGTTTCCTGCAATTCTGCCCCGCTTTCAAGTCCTCTTGGCAGCCTTACTTCAGTCTATTTTTGGACGATAGCTGTCATTTATAACTCTGCAGGTTTGTGAATTACAGTGCCCCTGAGCTCCTTTCTTCAACTCGCTTTCTTTTGAGCTGGCCGCAACACCGCAGGATGGCTTCAGGCCCTAATCTGGTTCCGGCACCGCACGCTGAGCCTTTGGTTAATTCCTCTTCCTGGTGGGAAATGAGAGTTAAATTTGCCCGTCCAGACACCTCCAGCTAGCCTCTAATTGGTTCTCGCTATTCCTGTTCATCTTCCGCAGAAATTGCAAACTGGGCCAAACAGGAGGTTAAAGGGACTGACTCTCCAAGTGGGGAGAGTGTTAGTAAAGCGTCTGGAATGTTGCACCCGAGTACCAGGGTACGAAAACTGAGACATATTTGAACACGTCTCCCGTTCACATGGTTGATCATACTCTAGGTTCCACATACATGTTTTAGCTGAAGGAAGAATACCTTAAACCTGGGTAGTTGAAACCCGTGGAATGGGTACCATGCAATATGACTTCAAAGGTTCTTCATTTGCTCACCGAACCTCTCCAATCCTATCACTGCTGCGATTATGCCCCTGTACACATGCTTGATTCTCTTTCGGAGACATAGCAATCCATAGGTTTTAAGATACTTACTAGTCAGGTACATTCTTAGGCGTTTAATATGCGGTGTTGAGTCCATTTCGTTGAACAAGGAGTAGCTCTTGTCTATTCCATATTTGGCTTAAGGAACTTTATCTGTGCTCATTTCAATCTCTGGTTTTATGCAGCACCCCAACTCACCTTTACCCTTAAGCAAGAATAAGTTGGTTTTCTAAATTTGAGACCCTGTTCTGTTCTGTAATTCAGTTCCTGTGTAGCCAAGTTTACATTCCGTGTATTACTGATATTTTATGATGTTTCTTTTTCTGTGTGACTTATTTCAGTTAGAATCATCATACCTGAATCCACTCATTGTGCTGCTAAGGGCCTGATGACACAGATTTCATTGCTGAGTGATATTGCTTTGTAAGTAAATACCACAACTTCTTTATCCATTTTTCACTTTCTACGATGTTGAACTTGTACTGTAAACGAGGTTCTTGTAAACAGAGCCATTCCAAACTTTGAGGTGGCTGTGTCTTTTTTATTTTAATTTCCCTAAGCTATAGGACCATAAGTGGAAGTGCCCTAGGTTCTGTTGCTTTGTTTTTTAGATGTTTCAGGAAACACCATACACTTCTCCCCAGTGGTTGTTGGCAATTTACATCCCGCCCATCAGCATAACAAGGCTCCCAGTTCTCCATGGCCTGTCCTGCCTTTCTGGATTTTACACATTTTCAGATGGCCCTTTTGACCGGGGGGAAGTGAGACTTCATTGTAGTGCAGATTTCCTTTGCAAGCTTGCTTGGTTGGCCAAAAAGGGCGTATGCGTTTTTTCCTGAATATATTCAGGAAAAAACGCATACGCCCTTTTTGGCCAAGTGCATCATTGTGGACGTTCTGCCTCTTTTCCTATGCTTTCAATGCAATTCCAGTCTACCTCCTGAAATCGGTTTCCTGCAATTCTGCCCCGCTTTCAAGTCCTCTTGGCAGCCTTACTTCAGTCTATTTTTGGACGATAGCTGTCATTTATAACTCTGCAGGTTTGTGAATTACAGTGCCTCTGAGCTCCTTTCTTCAACTTGCTTTCTTGTGACCTGGCCGCAACACCGCAGGATGGCTTCAGGCCCTAATCTGGTTCCGGCACGGCACACTGAGCCTTTGGTTATTTCCACTTCCTGGTGGGAAATGAGAGTTAAATTTGCCCGTCCAGACATCTCCAGCTAGTCTCTCATTGGTTCTCGCTATTCCTGTTCATCTTCCGCAGAAATTGCAAACTGGGCCAAACAGGAGGTTAAAGGCGCTGACTCTCCAAGTCGGAAGAGTGTTAGTAAAGCGTCTGGAATGTTGCACCCGTGTACCAGGGGAGGAAAACTGAGACATATTTGAACACGTCTCCCATTCACATGGTTGATCATACTTGGGTTCCACATGCATGTTTTAGCTGAAGGAAGAATACCTTAAACCTGGAGAGTTGAGACCCGTGTAAAGGGTACCATGCAATATGACTTCAAAGGGTCTTCATTTGCTCACCGAACCTCTCCAATCCTATCACTGCTGCGTTTATGCCCCTGTACACATGCTTGATTCTCTTTTGGAGACATAGCAATCCATAGGTTTTACGATACTTACTAGTCAGGTACATTCTTAGGCGTTTAATATGCGGTGTTGAGTCCATTTCGTTGAGCAAGGAGTAGCTCTTGTCTATTCCATATTTGACTTAAGGAACTTTATCTGTGCTCATTTCAATCTCTGGTTTTATGCAGCACCCCAACTCACCTTTCCCCTTAAGCAAGCATAAGGTGGTTTTCTAAATTTGAGACCCTGTTCTGTTCTGTAATTCAGTTCCTGTGTAGCCAAGTTTACATTCCGTGTATTACTGATATCTTATGATGTTTCTTTTTCTGTGTGACTTATTTCAGTTAGAATTATCATACCTGAATCCACTCATTGTGCTGCTAAGGGTCTGATGACATAGATTTCATTGCTGAGTGATATTGCTTTGTAAGTAAATACCACAACTTCTTTATCCATTTTTCACTTTCTGCGATGTTGAACTTGTACTGTAAACGAGGTTCTTGTAAACAGAGGCGTCCCAAACTTTGGGGTGGCTGTGTCTTTTTGATTTTAATTTCCCTAAGCTATAGGACCATAAGTGGCACTGCCCTAGGCTCTGTTGCTTTGTTTTTTAGATGTTTCAGGAAACACCATACACTTCTCCTGAGTGTCTGTTGGCAATTTACATCCCGCCCATCAGCATAACAAGGCTCCCAGTTCTCCATGGCCTGTCCTGCCTTTCTGGATTTTACACTTTTTTCAGATGGCCCTTTTGACCGGGGGGAAGTGAGACTTCATTGTAGTGCAGATTTCCTTTGCAAGCTTGCTTGGTTGGCCAAAAAGGGCGTATGCGTTTTTTCCTGAATATATTCAGGAAAAAACGCATACGCCCTTTTTGGCCAAGTGCATCATTGTGGACGTTCTGCCTCTTTTCCTATGCTTTCAATGCAATTCCAGTCTACCTCCTGAAATCGGTTTCCTGCAATTCTGCCCCGCTTTCAAGTCCTCTTGGCAGCCTTACTTCAGTCTATTTTTGGACGATAGCTGTCATTTATAACTCTGCAGGTTTGTGAATTACAGTGCCCCTGAGCTCCTTTCTTCAACTCGCTTTCTTTTGAGCTGGCCGCAACACTGCAGGATGGCTTCAGGCCCTAATCTGGTTCTGGCACGGCACGCTGAGCCTTTGGTTAATTCCTCTTCCTGGTGGGAAATGAGAGTTAAATTTGCCCATCCAGACACCTCCAGCTAGTCTCTCATTGGTTCTCGCTATTCCTGTTCATCTTCCGCAGAAATTGCAAACTGGGCCAAACAGGAGGTTAAAGGGACTGACTCTCCAAGTCGGGAGAGTGTTAGTAAAGCGTCTGGAATGTTGCACCCGAGTACCAGGGGAGGAAAACTGAGACATATTTGAACACGACTCCCGTTCACATGGTTGATCATACTCTGGGTTCCACATGCATGTTTTAGCTGAAGGAAGAATACCTTAAACCTGGAGAGTTGAGACCCGTGTAATGGGTACCATGCAATATGACTTCAAAGGGTCTTCATTTGCTCACCAAACCTCTCCAATCCTATCACTGCTGCGTTTATGCCCCTGTACACACGCTTGATTCTCTTTTGGAGACATAGCAATCCATAGGTTTTAAGATACTTACTAGTCAGGTACATTCTTAGGCGTTTAATATGGGGTTTTGAGTCCATTTCGTTGAGCAAGGAGTAGCTCTTGTCTATTCCATATTTGGCTTAAGGAACTTTATCTGTGCTCATTTCAATCTCTGGTTTTATGCAGCACCCCAACTCACCTTTCCCCTTAAGCAAGCATAAGTTGGTTTTCTAAATTTGAGACCCTGTTCTGTTTTGGAATGCAGTTCCTGTGTAGCCAAGTTTACATTCCGTGTATTAGTGATATCTTATGATGTTTCTTTTTCTGTGTGACTTATTTCAGTTAGAATCATCGTACCTGAATCCACTCATTATGCTGCTACGGGCCTGATGACATAGATTTCATTGCTGAGTGATACTGCATTGTACGTAAGTACCACAAGTTCTTTATCCATTTTTCACTTTCTGTGATATTGAACTTGTACGGTAAACGAGGTTCTTGTAAACGGAGGTGTCCCAAACTTTGGGGTGGCTGTGTCTTTTTGATTTTAATTTCCCTAAGCTATAGGACCATAAGTGGAAGTGCCCTAGGCTCTGTTACTTTGTTTTTTAGATGTTTCAGGAAACACCATACAGTTCTCCTGAGTGTCTGTTGGCAATTTACATCCCGCCCATCAGCATAACAAGGCTCCCAGTTCTCCATGGCCTGTCCTGCCTTTCTGGATTTTACACTTTTTTCAGATGGCCCTTTTGACCGGGGAGAAGTGAGACTTCATTGTAGTGCAGATTTCCTTTGCAAGTTTGCTTGGTTGGCCAAAAAGGGCGTATGCGTTTTTTCCTGAATATATTAAGGAAAAAACGCATACGCCCTTTTTGGCCAAGTGCATCATTGTGGACGTTCTGCCTCTTTTCCTATGCTTTCAATGCAATTCCAGTCTACCTCCTGAAATCGGTTTCCTGCAATTCTGCCCCGCTTTCAAGTCCTCTTGGCAGCCTTACTTCAGTCTATTTTTGGACGATAGCTGTCATTTATAACTCTGCAGGTTTGTGAATTACAGTGCCCCTGAGCTCCTTTCTTCAACTCGCTTTCTTGTGACCTGGCCGCAACACCGCAGGATGGCTTCAGGCCCTAATCTGGTTCCGGCACGGCACGCTGAGCCTTTGGTTAATTCCTCTTCCTGGTGGGAAATGAGAGTGAAATTTGCCCGTCCAGACACCTCCAGCTAGCCTCTCATTGGTTCTCGCTATTCCTGTTCATCTTCCGCAGAAATTGGAAACTGGGCCAAACAGGAGGTTAAAGGGACTGACTCTCCAAGTCGGGAGAGTGTTAGTAAAGCATCTGGAATGTTGCACCCGAGTACCAGGGTACGAAAACTGAGACATATTTGAACACGTCTCCCGATCACATGGTTGATCATACTCTGGGTTCCACATGCATGTTTTAGCTGAAGGAAGAATACCTTAAACCTGGGTAGTTAAAACCCGTGGAATGGGTACCATGCAATATGAATTCAAAGGGTCTTCATTTGCTCACTGAACCTCTCCAATCCTATCACTACTGCGTTTATGCCCCTGTACACATGCTTGATTCTCTTTAGGAGACATAGCAATCCATAGGTTTTAAGATACTTACTAGTCAGGTACATTCTTAGGCATTTAATATGCGGTGTTGAGTCCATTTCGTTGAGCAAGGAGTAGCTCTTGTCTATTCCATATTTGACTTAAGGAACTTTATCTGTGCTCATTTCAATCTCTGGTTTTATGCAGCACCCCAACTCACCTTTACCCTTAAACAAGCATAAGTTGGTTTTCTAAATTTGAGACCCTGTTCTGTTCTGTAATTCAGTTCCTGTGTAGCCAAGTTTCCATGCCGTGTATTACTGATATCTTATGATGTTTCTTTTTCTGTGTGACTTATTTCAGTTAGAATCATCATACCTGAATCCACTCATTGTGCTGCTAAGGGCCTGATGACATATATTTCATTGCTGAGTGATATTGCTTTGTAAGTGAATACCACAACTTCTTTATCCATTTTTCACTTTCTGCGATGTTGAACTTGTACTGTAAACGAGGTTCTTGTAAACAGAGCTCTTCCAAACTTTGGGGTGGCTGTGTCTTTTTGATTTTAATTTCCCTAAGCTATAGGACCATAAGTGGCACTGCCCTAGGCTCTGTTGCTTTGTTTTTTAGATGTTTCAGGAAACACCATACACTTCTCCTGAGTGTCTGTTGGCAATTTACATCCCGCCCATCAGCATAACAAGGCTCCCAGTTCTCCATGGCCTGTCCTGCCTTTCTGGATTTTACACTTTTTTCAGATGGCCCTTTTGACCGGGGGGAAGTGAGACTTCATTGTAGTGCAGATTTCCTTTGCAAGCTTGCTTGGTTGGCCAAAAAGGGCATATGCGTTTTTTCCTGAATATATTCAGGAAAAAACGCATACGCCCTTTTTGGCCAAGTGCATCATTGTGGACGTTCTGCCTCTTTTCCTATGCTTTCAATGCAATTCCAGTCTACCTCCTGAAATCGGTTTCCTGAAATTCTGCCCCGCTTTCAAGTCCTCTTGGCAGCCTTACTTCAGTCTATTTTTGGACGATAGCTGTCATTTATAACTCTGCAGGTTTGTGAATTACAGTGCCCCTGAGCTCCTTTCTTCAACTCGCTTTCTTGTGACCTGGCCGCCACACCGCAGGATGGCTTCAGGCCCTAATCTGGTTCCGGCACGGCACGCTGAGCCTTTGGTTAATTCCTCTTCCTGGTGGGAAATGAGAGTTAAATTTGCCCGTCCAGACACCTCCAGCTAGCCTCTCATTGGTTCTCGCTATTCCTGTTCATCTTCCGCAGAAATTGCAAACTGGGCCAAACAGGAGGTTAAAGGGACTGACTCTCCAGGTCGGGAGAGTGTTAGTAAAGCGTCTGGAAAGTTGCACCCGAGTACCAGGGGGGGAAAACTGAGACATATTTGAACACGTCTCCCGTTCACATGGTTGATCATACTCTGGGTTCCACATGCATGTTTTAGCTGAAGGAAGAATACCTTAAACCTGGAGAGTTGAGACCCGTGTAATGGGTAGCATGCAATATGATTTCAAAGGGTCTTCATTTGCTCACGAACCTCTCCAATCCTATCACTGCTGCGTTTATGCCCCTGTACACATGCTTGATTCTCTTTCGGAGACATAGCAATCCATAGGTTTTAAGATACTTACTAGTCAGGTATATTCTTAGGCGTTTAATATGGGGTGTTGAGTCCATTTCGTTGAGCAAGGAGTAGCTCTTGTCTATTCCATATTTGGCTTAAGGAACTTTATCTGTGCTCATTTCAATCTCTGGTTTTATGCAGCACCCCAACTCACCTTTCCCCTTAAGCAAGCATAAGTTGGTTTTCTAAATTTGAGACCCTGTTCTGTTTTGGAATGCAGTTCCTGTGTAGCCAAGTTTACATTCCGTGTATTAGTGATATCTTATGATGTTTCTTTTTCTGTGTGACTTATTTCAGTTAGAATCATCGTACCTGAATCCACTCATTGTGCTGCTAAGGGCCTGATGACATAGATTTCATTGCTGAGTGATACTGCATTGGACGTAACTACCGCAAGTTCTTTATCCATTTTTCACTTTCTGTGATATTGAACTTGTACGGTAAACGAGGTTCTTGTAAACGGAGGCGTCCCAAACTTTGGGGTGGCTGTGTCTTTTTGATTTTAATTTCCCTAGGCTATAGGACCATAAGTGGAAGTGCCCTAGGCTCTGTTGCTTTGTTTTTTAGATGTCTCAGGAAACACCATACACTTCTCCCGAGTGTCTGTTGGCAATTTACATCCCGCCCATCAGCATAACAAGGCTCCCAGTTCTCCATGGCCTGTCCTGCCTTTCTGGATTTTACACTTTTTTCAGATGGCCCTTTTGACCGGGGAGAAGTGAGACTTCATTGTAGTGCAGATTTCCTTTGCAAGTTTGCTTGGTTGGCCAAAAAGGGCGTATGTGTTTTTTCCTGAATATATTCAGGAAAAAACGCATACGCCCTTTTTGGCCAAGTGCATCATTGTGGACGTTCTGCCTCTTTTCCTATGCTTTCAATGCAATTCCAGTCTACCTCCTGAAATCGGTTTCCTGCAATTCTGCCCCGCTTTCAAGTCCTCTTGGCAGCCTTACTTCAGTCTATTTTTGGACGATAGCTGTCATTTATAACTCTGCAGGTTTGTGAATTACAGTGCCCCTGAGCTCCTTTCTTCAACTCGCTTTCTTTTGAGCTGGCCGCAACACCGCAGGATAGCTTCAGGCTCTAATCTTGTTCTGGCACGGCACGCTGAGCCTTTGGTTAATTCCTCTTCCTGGTGGGAAATGAGAGTTAAATTTGCCCATCCAGACACCTCCAGCTAGTCTCTCATTGGTTCTCGCTATTCCTGTTCATCTTCCACAGAAATTACAAACTGGGCCAAACAGGAGGTTAAAGGGACTGACTCTCCAAGTCGGGAGAGTGTTAGTAAAGCCTCTGGAATGTTGCACCCGAGTACCAGGGTACGAAAACTGAGACATATTTGAACACGTCTCCCGATCACATGGTTGATCATACTCTAGGTTCCACATGCATGTTTTAGCTGAAGGAAGAATACCTTAAACCTGGGTAGTTGAAACCCGTGGAATGGGTACCATGCAATATGACTTCAAAGGGTCTTCATTTGCTCACGAACCTCTCCAATCCTATCACTGCTGCGTTTATGCCCCTGTACACATGCTTGATTCTCTTTCGGAGACATAGCAATCCATAGGTTTTAAGATACTTACTAGTCAGGTACATTCTTAGACGTTTAATATGCGGTGTTGAGTCCACTTCGTTGAGCAAGGAGTAGCTCTTGTCTATTCCATATTTGGCTTAAGGAACTTTATCTGTGCTCATTTCAATCTCTGGTTTTATGCAGCACCCCAACTCACCTTTACCCTTAAGCAAGCGTAAGTTGGTTTTCTAAATTTGAGACCCTGTTCTGTTCTGTAATTCAGTTCCTGTGTAGCCAAGTTTACATTCCGTGTATTACTGATATCTTATGATGTTTCTTTTTCTGTGTGACTTATTTCAGTTAGAATCATCATACCTGAATCCACTCATTGTGCTGCTAAGGGCCTGATGACACAGATTTCATTGCTGAGTGATATTGCTTTGTAAGTAAATACCACAACTTCTTTATCCATTTTTCACTTTCTGTGATGTTGAACTTGTACTGTAAACGAGGTTCTTGTAAACAGAGGCGTCCCAAACTTTGGGGTGGCTGTGTCTTTTTGATTTTAATTTCCCTAAGCTTTAGGACCATAAGTGGCAGTGCCCTAGGCTCTGTTGCTTTGTTTTTTAGATGTTTCAGGAAACACCATACACTTCTCCCGAGTGTCTGTTGGCAATTTACATCCCGCCCATCAGCATAACAAGGCTCCCAGTTCTCCATGGCCTGTCCTGCCTTTCTGGATTTTACACTTTTTTCAGATGGCCCTTTTGACCGGCGGGAAGTGAGACTTCATTGTAGTGCAGATTTCCTTTGCAAGCTTGCTTGGTTGGCCAAAAAGGGCGTATGCGTTTTTAACTGAATATATTCAGGAAAAAACGCATACGCCCTTTTTGGCCAAGTGCATCATTGTGGACGTTCTGCCCCTTTTCCTATGCTTTCAATGCAATTCCAGTCTACCTCCTGAAATCGGTTTCCTGCAATTCTGCCCCGCTTTCAAGTCCTCTTGGCAGCCTTACTTCAGTCTATTTTTCGACGATAGCTGTCATTTATAACTCTGCAGGTTTGTGAATTACAGTGCCCCTGAGCTCCTTTCTTCAACTCGCTTTGTTTTGAGCTGGCCGCAACACCGCAGGATGGCTTCAGGCCCTAATCTGGTTCCGGCACCGCACGCTGAGCCTTTGGTTAATTCCTCTTCCTGGTGGGAAATGAGAGTTAAATTTGCCCGTCCAGACACCTCCAGCTAGCCTCTCATTGGTTCTCGCTATTCCTGTTCATCTTCCACAGAAATTAAAAACTGGGCAAAACAGGAGGTTAAAGGGACTGACTTTCCAAGTCGGGAGAGTGTTAGTAAAGCCTCTGGAATGTTGCACCCGAGTACCAGGGTACGAAAACTGAGACATATTTGAACACGTCTCCCGATCACATGGTTGATCATACTCTAGGTTCCACATGCATGTTTTAGCTGAAGGAAGAATACCTTAAACCTGGGTAGTTGAAACCCGTGGAATGGGTACCATGCAATATGACTTCAAAGGGTCTTCATTTGCTCACCGAACCTCTCCAATCCTATCACTGCTGCGTTTATGCCCCTGTACACACGCTTGATTCTCTTTTGGAGACATAGCAATCCATAGGTTTTAAGATACTTACTAGTCAGGTACATTCGTAGGCGTTTAATATGGGGTATTGAGTCCATTTCGTTGAGCAAGGAGTAACTCTTGTCTATTCCATATTTGGCTTAAGGAACTTTATCTGTGCTCATTTCAATCTCTGGTTTTATGCAGCACCCCAACTCACCTTTCCCCTTAAGCAAGCATAAGTTGGTTTTCTAAATTTGAGACCCTGTTCTGTTTTGGAATGCAGTTCCTGTGTAGCCAAGTTTACATTCCGTGTATTAGTGATATCTTATGATGTTTCTTTTTCTGTGTGACTTATTTCAGTTAGAATCATCGTACCTGAATCCACTCATTATGCTGCTACGGGCCTGATGACATAGATTTCATTGCTGAGTGATACTGCATTGTACGTAAGTACCACAAGTTCTTTATCCATTTTTCACTTTCTGTGATATTGAACTTGTACGGTAAACGAGGTTCTTGTAAACGGAGGCGTCCCAAACTTTGGGGTGGCTGTGTCTTTTTGATTTTAATTTCCCTAAGCTATAGGACCATAAGTGGAAGTGCCCTAGGCTCTGTTGCTTTGTTTTTTAGATGTTTCAGGAAACACCATACACTTCTCCCGAGTGTCTGTTGGCAATTTACATCCCGCCCATCAGCATAACAAGGCTCCCAGTTCTCCATGGCCTGTCCTGCCTTTCTGGATTTTACACTTTTTTCAGATGGCCCTTTTGACCGGGGAGAAGTGAGACTTCATTGTAGTGCAGATTTCCTTTGCAAGTTTGCTTGGTTGGCCAAAAAGGGCGTATGCGTTTTTTCCTGAATATATTCAGGAAAAAACGCATACGCCCTTTTTGGCCAAGTGCATCATTGTGGACGTTCTGCCTCTTTTCCTATGCTTTCAATGCAATTCCAGTCTACCTCCTGAAATCGGTTTCCTGCAATTCTGCCCCGCTTTCAAGTCCTCTTGGCAGCCTTACTTCAGTCTATTTTTGGACGATAGCTGTCATTTATAACTCTGCAGGTTTGTGAATTACAGTGCCTCTGAGCTCCTTTCTTCAACTCGCTTTCTTTTGAGCTGGCCGCAACACTGCAAGATGGCTTCAAGCCGTAATCTGGTTCTGGCACGGCACGCTGAGCCTTTGGTTAATTCCTCTTCCTGGTGGGAAATGAGAGTGAAATTTGCCCGTCCAGACACCTGCAGCTAGTCTCTAATTGGTTCTCGCTATTCCTGTTCATCTTCCGCAGAAATTGCAAACTGGGCCAAACAGGAGGTTAAAGGGACTGACTCTCCAAGTCGGGAGAGTGTTAGTAAAGCCTCTGGAATGTTGCACCCGAGTACCAGGGTACGAAAACTGAGACATATTTGAACACGTCTCCCGATCACATGGTTGATCATACTCTAGGTTCCACATGCATGTTTTAGCTGAAGGAAGAATACCTTAAACCTGGGTAGTTGAAACCCGTGGAATGGGTACCATGCAATATGACTTCAAAGGGTCTTCATTTGCTCACGAACCTCTCCAATCCTATCACTGCTGCGTTTATGCCCCTGTACACATGCTTGATTCTCTTTCGGAGACATAGCAATCCATAGGTTTTAAGATACTTACTAGTCAGGTACATTCTTAGACGTTTAATATGCGGTGTTGAGTCCACTTCGTTGAGCAAGGAGTAGCTCTTGTCTATTCCATATTTGGCTTAAGGAACTTTATCTGTGCTCATTTCAATCTCTGGTTTTATGCAGCACCCCAACTCACCTTTACCCTTAAGCAAGCGTAAGTTGGTTTTCTAAATTTGAGACCCTGTTCTGTTCTGTAATTCAGTTCCTGTGTAGCCAAGTTTACATTCCGTGTATTACTGATATCTTATGATGTTTCTTTTTCTGTGTGACTTATTTCAGTTAGAATCATCATACCTGAATCCACTCATTGTGCTGCTAAGGGCCTGATGACACAGATTTCATTGCTGAGTGATATTGCTTTGTAAGTAAATACCACAACTTCTTTATCCATTTTTCACTTTCTGTGATGTTGAACTTGTACTGTAAACGAGGTTCTTGTAAACAGAGGCGTCCCAAACTTTGGGGTGGCTGTGTCTTTTTGATTTTAATTTCCCTAAGCTTTAGGACCATAAGTGGCAGTGCCCTAGGCTCTGTTGCTTTGTTTTTTAGATGTTTCAGGAAACACCATACACTTCTCCCGAGTGTCTGTTGGCAATTTACATCCCGCCCATCAGCATAACAAGGCTCCCAGTTCTCCATGGCCTGTCCTGCCTTTCTGGATTTTACACTTTTTTCAGATGGCCCTTTTGACCGGCGGGAAGTGAGACTTCATTGTAGTGCAGATTTCCTTTGCAAGCTTGCTTGGTTGGCCAAAAAGGGCGTATGCGTTTTTAACTGAATATATTCAGGAAAAAACGCATACGCCCTTTTTGGCCAAGTGCATCATTGTGGACGTTCTGCCCCTTTTCCTATGCTTTCAATGCAATTCCAGTCTACCTCCTGAAATCGGTTTCCTGCAATTCTGCCCCGCTTTCAAGTCCTCTTGGCAGCCTTACTTCAGTCTATTTTTCGACGATAGCTGTCATTTATAACTCTGCAGGTTTGTGAATTACAGTGCCCCTGAGCTCCTTTCTTCAACTCGCTTTGTTTTGAGCTGGCCGCAACACCGCAGGATGGCTTCAGGCCCTAATCTGGTTCCGGCACCGCACGCTGAGCCTTTGGTTAATTCCTCTTCCTGGTGGGAAATGAGAGTTAAATTTGCCCGTCCAGACACCTCCAGCTAGCCTCTCATTGGTTCTCGCTATTCCTGTTCATCTTCCACAGAAATTAAAAACTGGGCAAAACAGGAGGTTAAAGGGACTGACTTTCCAAGTCGGGAGAGTGTTAGTAAAGCCTCTGGAATGTTGCACCCGAGTACCAGGGTACGAAAACTGAGACATATTTGAACACGTCTCCCGATCACATGGTTGATCATACTCTAGGTTCCACATGCATGTTTTAGCTGAAGGAAGAATACCTTAAACCTGGGTAGTTGAAACCCGTGGAATGGGTACCATGCAATATGACTTCAAAGGGTCTTCATTTGCTCACCGAACCTCTCCAATCCTATCACTGCTGCGTTTATGCCCCTGTACACACGCTTGATTCTCTTTTGGAGACATAGCAATCCATAGGTTTTAAGATACTTACTAGTCAGGTACATTCGTAGGCGTTTAATATGGGGTATTGAGTCCATTTCGTTGAGCAAGGAGTAACTCTTGTCTATTCCATATTTGGCTTAAGGAACTTTATCTGTGCTCATTTCAATCTCTGGTTTTATGCAGCACCCCAACTCACCTTTCCCCTTAAGCAAGCATAAGTTGGTTTTCTAAATTTGAGACCCTGTTCTGTTTTGGAATGCAGTTCCTGTGTAGCCAAGTTTACATTCCGTGTATTAGTGATATCTTATGATGTTTCTTTTTCTGTGTGACTTATTTCAGTTAGAATCATCGTACCTGAATCCACTCATTATGCTGCTACGGGCCTGATGACATAGATTTCATTGCTGAGTGATACTGCATTGTACGTAAGTACCACAAGTTCTTTATCCATTTTTCACTTTCTGTGATATTGAACTTGTACGGTAAACGAGGTTCTTGTAAACGGAGGCGTCCCAAACTTTGGGGTGGCTGTGTCTTTTTGATTTTAATTTCCCTAAGCTATAGGACCATAAGTGGAAGTGCCCTAGGCTCTGTTGCTTTGTTTTTTAGATGTTTCAGGAAACACCATACACTTCTCCCGAGTGTCTGTTGGCAATTTACATCCCGCCCATCAGCATAACAAGGCTCCCAGTTCTCCATGGCCTGTCCTGCCTTTCTGGATTTTACACTTTTTTCAGATGGCCCTTTTGACCGGGGAGAAGTGAGACTTCATTGTAGTGCAGATTTCCTTTGCAAGTTTGCTTGGTTGGCCAAAAAGGGCGTATGCGTTTTTTCCTGAATATATTCAGGAAAAAACGCATACGCCCTTTTTGGCCAAGTGCATCATTGTGGACGTTCTGCCTCTTTTCCTATGCTTTCAATGCAATTCCAGTCTACCTCCTGAAATCGGTTTCCTGCAATTCTGCCCCGCTTTCAAGTCCTCTTGGCAGCCTTACTTCAGTCTATTTTTGGACGATAGCTGTCATTTATAACTCTGCAGGTTTGTGAATTACAGTGCCTCTGAGCTCCTTTCTTCAACTCGCTTTCTTTTGAGCTGGCCGCAACACTGCAAGATGGCTTCAAGCCGTAATCTGGTTCTGGCACGGCACGCTGAGCCTTTGGTTAATTCCTCTTCCTGGTGGGAAATGAGAGTGAAATTTGCCCGTCCAGACACCTGCAGCTAGTCTCTAATTGGTTCTCGCTATTCCTGTTCATCTTCCGCAGAAATTGCAAACTGGGCCAAACAGGAGGTTAAAGGGACTGACTCTCCAAGTCGGGAGAGTGTTAGTAAAGCATCTGGAATGTTGCACCCGAGTACCAGGGTACGAAAACTGAGACATATTTGAACACGTCTCCCGATCACATGGTTGATCATACTCTGGGTTCCACATGCATGTTTTAGCTGAAGGAAGAATACCTTAAACCTGGGTAGTTGAAACCCGTGGAATGGGTACCATGCAATATGACTTCAAAGGGTCTTCATTTGCTCACCGAACCTCTCCAATCCTATCACTACTGCGTTTATGCCCCTGTACACATGCTTGATTCTCTTTCGGAGACATAGCAATCCATAGGTTTTAAGATACTTACTAGTCAGGTACATTCTTAGGCGTTTAATATGCGGTGTTGAGTCCATTTCGTTGAGCAAGGAGTAGCTCTTGTCTATTCCATATTTGGCTTAAGGAACTTTATCTGTGCTCATTTCAATCTCTGGTTTTATGCAGCACCCCAACTCACCTTTCCCCTTAAGCAAGCATAAGTTGGTTTTCTAAATTTGAGACCCTGTTCTGTTTTGGAATGCAGTTCCTGTGTAGCCAAGTTTACATTCCGTGTATTAGTGATATCTTATGATGTTTCTTTTTCTGTGTGACTTATTTCAGTTAGAATCATCGTACCTGAATCCACTCATTATGCTGCTACGGGCCTGATGACATAGATTTCATTGCTGAGTGATACTGCATTGTACGTAAGTACCACAAGTTCTTTATCCATTTTTCACTTTCTGTGATATTGAACTTGTACGGTAAACGAGGTTCTTGTAAACGGAGGCGTCCCAAACTTTGGGGTGGCTGTGTCTTTTTGATTTTAATTTCCCTAAGCTATAGGACCATAAGTGGAAGTGCCCTAGGCTCTGTTGCTTTGTTTTTTAGATGTTTCAGGAAACACCATACACTTCTCCTGAGTGTCTGTTGGCAATTTACATCCCGCCCATCAGCATAACAAGGCTCCCAGTTCTCCATGGCCTGTCCTGCCTTTCTGGATTTTACACTTTTTTCAAATGGCCCTTTTGACCGGGGAGAAGTGAGACTTCATTGTAGTGCAGATTTCCTTTGCAAGCTTGCTTGGTTGGCCAAAAAGGGCATATGCGTTTTTTCCTGAATATATTCAGGAAAAAACGCATACGCCCTTTTTGGCCAAGTGCATCATTGTGGACGTTCTGCCTCTTTTCCTATGCTTTCAATGCAATTCCAGTCTACCTCCTGAAATCGGTTTCCTGCAATTCTGCCCCGCTTTCAAGTCCTCTTGGCAGCCTTACTTCAGTCTATTTTTGGACGATAGCTGTCATTTATAACTCTGCAGGTTTGTGAATTACAGTGCCCCTGAGCTCCTTTCTTCAACTCGCTTTCTTGTGACCTGGCCGCAACACCGCAGGATGGCTTCAGGCCCTAATCTGGTTCCGGCACCGCACGCTGAGCCTTTGGTTAATTCCTCTTCCTGGTGGGAAATGAGAGTTAAATTTGCCCGTCCAGACACCTCCAGCTAGCCTCTAATTGGTTCTCGCTATTCCTGTTCATCTTCCGCTGAAATTGCAAACTGGGCCAAACAGGAGGTTAAAGGGACTGACTCTCCAAGTCGGGAGAGTGTTAGTAAAGCGTCTGGAATGTTGCACCCGAGTACCAGGGTACGAAAACTGAGACATATTTGAACACGTCTCCCGATCACATGGTTGATCATACTCTGGGTTCCACATGCATGTTTTAGCTGAAGGAAGAATACCTTAAACCTGGGTAGTTGAAACCCGTGGAATGGGTACCATGCAATATGACTTCAAAGGGTCTTCATTTGCTCACCGAACCTCTCCAATCCTATCACTACTGCGTTTATGCCCCTGTACACATGCTTGATTCTCTTTCGGAGACATAGCAATCCATAGGTTTTAAGATACTTACTAGTCAGGTACATTCTTAGGCGTTTAATATGCGGTGTTGAGTCCATTTCGTTGAGCAAGGAGTTGCTCTTGTCTATTCCATATTTGGCTTAAGGAACTTTATCTGTGCTCATTTCAATCTCTGGTTTTATGCAGCACCCTAACTCACCTTTACCCTTAAGCAAGCATAAGTTGGTTTTCTAAATTTGAGACCCTGTTCTGTTTTGGAATGCAGTTCCTGTGTAGCCAAGTTTACATTCCGTGTATTTGTGATATCTTATGATGTTTCTTTTTCTGTGTGACTTATTTCAGTTAGAATCATCGTACCTGAATCCACTCATTATGCTGCTACGGGCCTGATGACATAGATTTCATTGCTGAGTGATACTGCATTGTACGTAAGTACCACAAGTTCTTTATCCATTTTTCACTTTCTGTGATATTGAACTTGTACGGTAAACGAGGTTCTTGTAAACAGAGGCGTCCCAAACTTTGGGGTGGCTGTGTCTTTTTGATTTTAATTTCCCTAAGCTATAGGACCATAAGTGGAAGTGCCCTAGGCTCTGTTGCTTTGTTTTTTAGATGTTTCAGGAAACACCATACACTTCTCCTGAGTGTCTGTTGGCAATTTACATCCCGCCCATCAGCATAACAAGGCTCCCAGTTCTCCATGGCCTGTCCTTCCTTTCTGGATTTTACACTTTTTTCAGATGGCCCTTTTGACCGGGGAGAAGTGAGACTTCATTGTAGTGCAGATTTCCTTTGCAAGTTTGCTTGGTTGGCCAAAAAGGGCGTATGGGTTTTTTCCTGAATATATTCAGGAAAAAACGCATACGCCCTTTTTGGCCAAGTGCATCATTGTGGACGTTCTGCCTCTTTTCGTATGCTTTCAATGCAATTCCAGTCTACCTCCTGAAATCGGTTTCCTGCAATTCTGCCCCGCTTTCAAGTCCTCTTGGCAGCCTTACTTCAGTCTATTTTTGGACGATAGCTGTCATTTATAACTCTGCAGGTTTGTGAATTACAGTGCCCCTGAGCTCCTTTCTTCAACTCGCTTTCTTGTGACCTGGCCGCCACACCGCAGGATGGCTTCAGGCCCTAATCTGGTTCCGGCACGGCACGCTGAGCCTTTGGTTAATTCCTCTTCCTGGTGGGAAATGAGAGTTAAATTTGCCCGTCCAGACACCTCCAGCTAGCCTCTCATTGGTTCTCGCTATTCCTGTTCATCTTCCGCTGAAATTGCAAACTGGGCCAAACAGGAGGTTAAAGGGACTGACTCTCCAGGTCGGGAGAGTGTTAGTAAAGCGTCTGGAAAGTTGCACCCGAGTACCAGGGGGGGAAAACTGAGACATATTTGAACACGTCTCCCGTTCACATGGTTGATCATACTCTGGGTTCCACATGCATGTTTTAGCTGAAGGAAGAATACCTTAAACCTGGAGAGTTGAGACCCGTGTAATGGGTAGCATGCAATATGATTTCAAAGGGTCTTCATTTGCTCACGAACCTCTCCAATCCTATCACTGCTGCGTTTATGCCCCTGTACACATGCTTGATTCTCTTTCGGAGACATAGCAATCCATAGGTTTTAAGATACTTACTAGTCAGGTATATTCTTAGGCGTTTAATATGGGGTGTTGAGTCCATTTCGTTGAGCAAGGAGTAGCTCTTGTCTATTCCATATTTGGCTTAAGGAACTTTATCTGTGCTCATTTCAATCTCTGGTTTTATGCAGCACCCCAACTCACCTTTCCCCTTAAGCAAGCATAAGTTGGTTTTCTAAATTTGAGACCCTGTTCTGTTTTGGAATGCAGTTCCTGTGTAGCCAAGTTTACATTCCGTGTATTAGTGATATCTTATGATGTTTCTTTTTCTGTGTGACTTATTTCAGTTAGAATCATCATACCTGAATCCACTCATTGTGCTGCTAAGGGCCTGATGACATAGATTTCATTGCTGAGTGATACTGCATTGGACGTAACTACCGCAAGTTCTTTATCCATTTTTCACTTTCTGTGATATTGAACTTGTACGGTAAACGAGGTTCTTGTAAACGGAGGCGTCCCAAACTTTGGGGTGGCTGTGTCTTTTTGATTTTAATTTCCCTAGGCTATAGGACCATAAGTGGAAGTGCCCTAGGCTCTGTTGCTTTGTTTTTTAGATGTCTCAGGAAACACCATACACTTCTCCCGAGTGTCTGTTGGCAATTTACATCCCGCCCATCAGCATAACAAGGCTCCCAGTTCTCCATGGCCTGTCCTGCCTTTCTGGATTTTACACTTTTTTCAGATGGCCCTTTTGACCGGGGAGAAGTGAGACTTCATTGTAGTGCAGATTTCCTTTGCAAGTTTGCTTGGTTGGCCAAAAAGGGCGTATGTGTTTTTTCCTGAATATATTCAGGAAAAAACGCATACGCCCTTTTTGGCCAAGTGCATCATTGTGGACGTTCTGCCTCTTTTCCTATGCTTTCAATGCAATTCCAGTCTACCTCCTGAAATCGGTTTCCTGCAATTCTGCCCCGCTTTCAAGTCCTCTTGGCAGCCTTACTTCAGTCTATTTTTGGACGATAGCTGTCATTTATAACTCTGCAGGTTTGTGAATTACAGTGCCCCTGAGCTCCTTTCTTCAACTCGCTTTCTTTTGAGCTGGCCGCAACACCGCAGGATAGCTTCAGGCTCTAATCTTGTTCTGGCACGGCACGCTGAGCCTTTGGTTAATTCCTCTTCCTGGTGGGAAATGAGAGTTAAATTTGCCCATCCAGACACCTCCAGCTAGTCTCTCATTGGTTCTCGCTATTCCTGTTCATCTTCCACAGAAATTACAAACTGGGCCAAACAGGAGGTTAAAGGGACTGACTCTCCAAGTCGGGAGAGTGTTAGTAAAGCCTCTGGAATGTTGCACCCGAGTACCAGGGTACGAAAACTGAGACATATTTGAACACGTCTCCCGATCACATGGTTGATCATACTCTAGGTTCCACATGCATGTTTTAGCTGAAGGAAGAATACCTTAAACCTGGGTAGTTGAAACCCGTGGAATGGGTACCATGCAATATGACTTCAAAGGGTCTTCATTTGCTCACGAACCTCTCCAATCCTATCACTGCTGCGTTTATGCCCCTGTACACATGCTTGATTCTCTTTCGGAGACATAGCAATCCATAGGTTTTAAGATACTTACTAGTCAGGTACATTCTTAGACGTTTAATATGCGGTGTTGAGTCCACTTCGTTGAGCAAGGAGTAGCTCTTGTCTATTCCATATTTGGCTTAAGGAACTTTATCTGTGCTCATTTCAATCTCTGGTTTTATGCAGCACCCCAACTCACCTTTACCCTTAAGCAAGCGTAAGTTGGTTTTCTAAATTTGAGACCCTGTTCTGTTCTGTAATTCAGTTCCTGTGTAGCCAAGTTTACATTCCGTGTATTACTGATATCTTATGATGTTTCTTTTTCTGTGTGACTTATTTCAGTTAGAATCATCATACCTGAATCCACTCATTGTGCTGCTAAGGGCCTGATGACACAGATTTCATTGCTGAGTGATATTGCTTTGTAAGTAAATACCACAACTTCTTTATCCATTTTTCACTTTCTGTGATGTTGAACTTGTACTGTAAACGAGGTTCTTGTAAACAGAGGCGTCCCAAACTTTGGGGTGGCTGTGTCTTTTTGATTTTAATTTCCCTAAGCTTTAGGACCATAAGTGGCAGTGCCCTAGGCTCTGTTGCTTTGTTTTTTAGATGTTTCAGGAAACACCATACACTTCTCCCGAGTGTCTGTTGGCAATTTACATCCCGCCCATCAGCATAACAAGGCTCCCAGTTCTCCATGGCCTGTCCTGCCTTTCTGGATTTTACACTTTTTTCAGATGGCCCTTTTGACCGGCGGGAAGTGAGACTTCATTGTAGTGCAGATTTCCTTTGCAAGCTTGCTTGGTTGGCCAAAAAGGGCGTATGCGTTTTTAACTGAATATATTCAGGAAAAAACGCATACGCCCTTTTTGGCCAAGTGCATCATTGTGGACGTTCTGCCCCTTTTCCTATGCTTTCAATGCAATTCCAGTCTACCTCCTGAAATCGGTTTCCTGCAATTCTGCCCCGCTTTCAAGTCCTCTTGGCAGCCTTACTTCAGTCTATTTTTGGACGATAGCTGTCATTTATAACTCTGCAGGTTTGTGAATTACAGTGCCCCTGAGCTCCTTTCTTCAACTCGCTTTGTTTTGAGCTGGCCGCAACACCGCAGGATGGCTTCAGGCCCTAATCTGGTTCCGGCACCGCACGCTGAGCCTTTGGTTAATTCCTCTTCCTGGTGGGAAATGAGAGTTAAATTTGCCCGTCCAGACACCTCCAGCTAGCCTCTCATTGGTTCTCGCTATTCCTGTTCATCTTCCACAGAAATTAAAAACTGGGCAAAACAGGAGGTTAAAGGGACTGACTTTCCAAGTCGGGAGAGTGTTAGTAAAGCCTCTGGAATGTTGCACCCGAGTACCAGGGTACGAAAACTGAGACATATTTGAACACGTCTCCCGATCACATGGTTGATCATACTCTAGGTTCCACATGCATGTTTTAGCTGAAGGAAGAATACCTTAAACCTGGGTAGTTGAAACCCGTGGAATGGGTACCATGCAATATGACTTCAAAGGGTCTTCATTTGCTCACCGAACCTCTCCAATCCTATCACTGCTGCGTTTATGCCCCTGTACACACGCTTGATTCTCTTTTGGAGACATAGCAATCCATAGGTTTTAAGATACTTACTAGTCAGGTACATTCGTAGGCGTTTAATATGGGGTATTGAGTCCATTTCGTTGAGCAAGGAGTAACTCTTGTCTATTCCATATTTGGCTTAAGGAACTTTATCTGTGCTCATTTCAATCTCTGGTTTTATGCAGCACCCCAACTCACCTTTCCCCTTAAGCAAGCATAAGTTGGTTTTCTAAATTTGAGACCCTGTTCTGTTTTGGAATGCAGTTCCTGTGTAGCCAAGTTTACATTCCGTGTATTAGTGATATCTTATGATGTTTCTTTTTCTGTGTGACTTATTTCAGTTAGAATCATCGTACCTGAATCCACTCATTATGCTGCTACGGGCCTGATGACATAGATTTCATTGCTGAGTGATACTGCATTGTACGTAAGTACCACAAGTTCTTTATCCATTTTTCACTTTCTGTGATATTGAACTTGTACGGTAAACGAGGTTCTTGTAAACGGAGGCGTCCCAAACTTTGGGGTGGCTGTGTCTTTTTGATTTTAATTTCCCTAAGCTATAGGACCATAAGTGGAAGTGCCCTAGGCTCTGTTGCTTTGTTTTTTAGATGTTTCAGGAAACACCATACACTTCTCCCGAGTGTCTGTTGGCAATTTACATCCCGCCCATCAGCATAACAAGGCTCCCAGTTCTCCATGGCCTGTCCTGCCTTTCTGGATTTTACACTTTTTTCAGATGGCCCTTTTGACCGGGGAGAAGTGAGACTTCATTGTAGTGCAGATTTCCTTTGCAAGTTTGCTTGGTTGGCCAAAAAGGGCGTATGCGTTTTTTCCTGAATATATTCAGGAAAAAACGCATACGCCCTTTTTGGCCAAGTGCATCATTGTGGACGTTCTGCCTCTTTTCCTATGCTTTCAATGCAATTCCAGTCTACCTCCTGAAATCGGTTTCCTGCAATTCTGCCCCGCTTTCAAGTCCTCTTGGCAGCCTTACTTCAGTCTATTTTTGGACGATAGCTGTCATTTATAACTCTGCAGGTTTGTGAATTACAGTGCCTCTGAGCTCCTTTCTTCAACTCGCTTTCTTTTGAGCTGGCCGCAACACTGCAAGATGGCTTCAAGCCGTAATCTGGTTCTGGCACGGCACGCTGAGCCTTTGGTTAATTCCTCTTCCTGGTGGGAAATGAGAGTGAAATTTGCCCGTCCAGACACCTGCAGCTAGTCTCTAATTGGTTCTCGCTATTCCTGTTCATCTTCCGCAGAAATTGCAAACTGGGCCAAACAGGAGGTTAAAGGGACTGACTCTCCAAGTCGGGAGAGTGTTAGTAAAGCGTCTGGAATGTTGCACCCGAGTACCAGGGTACGAAAACTGAGACATATTTGAACACGTCTCCCGATCACATGGTTGATCATACTCTGGGTTCCACATGCATGTTTTAGCTGAAGGAAGAATACCTTAAACCTGGGTAGTTGAAACCCGTGGAATGGGTACCATGCAATATGACTTCAAAGGGTCTTCATTTGCTCACCGAACCTCTCCAATCCTATCACTACTGCGTTTATGCCCCTGTACACATGCTTGATTCTCTTTCGGAGACATAGCAATCCATAGGTTTTAAGATACTTACTAGTCAGGTACATTCTTAGGCGTTTAATATGCGGTGTTGAGTCCATTTCGTTGAGCAAGGAGTAGCTCTTGTCTATTCCATATTTGGCTTAAGGAACTTTATCTGTGCTCATTTCAATCTCTGGTTTTATGCAGCACCCCAACTCACCTTTCCCCTTAAGCAAGCATAAGTTGGTTTTCTAAATTTGAGACCCTGTTCTGTTTTGGAATGCAGTTCCTGTGTAGCCAAGTTTACATTCCGTGTATTAGTGATATCTTATGATGTTTCTTTTTCTGTGTGACTTATTTCAGTTAGAATCATCGTACCTGAATCCACTCATTATGCTGCTACGGGCCTGATGACATAGATTTCATTGCTGAGTGATACTGCATTGTACGTAAGTACCACAAGTTCTTTATCCATTTTTCACTTTCTGTGATATTGAACTTGTACGGTAAACGAGGTTCTTGTAAACGGAGGCGTCCCAAACTTTGGGGTGGCTGTGTCTTTTTGATTTTAATTTCCCTAAGCTATAGGACCATAAGTGGAAGTGCCCTAGGCTCTGTTGCTTTGTTTTTTAGATGTTTCAGGAAACACCATACACTTCTCCTGAGTGTCTGTTGGCAATTTACATCCCGCCCATCAGCATAACAAGGCTCCCAGTTCTCCATGGCCTGTCCTGCCTTTCTGGATTTTACACTTTTTTCAAATGGCCCTCTTGACCGGGGAGAAGTGAGACTTCATTGTAGTGCAGATTTCCTTTGCAAGCTTGCTTGGTTGGCCAAAAAGGGCATATGCGTTTTTTCCTGAATATATTCAGGAAAAAACGCATACGCCCTTTTTGGCCAAGTGCATCATTGTGGACGTTCTGCCTCTTTTCCTATGCTTTCAATGCAATTCCAGTCTACCTCCTGAAATCGGTTTCCTGCAATTCTGCCCCGCTTTCAAGTCCTCTTGGCAGCCTTACTTCAGTCTATTTTTGGACGATAGCTGTCATTTATAACTCTGCAGGTTTGTGAATTACAGTGCCCCTGAGCTCCTTTCTTCAACTCGCTTTCTTGTGACCTGGCCGCAACACCGCAGGATGGCTTCAGGCCCTAATCTGGTTCCGGCACCGCACGCTGAGCCTTTGGTTAATTCCTCTTCCTGGTGGGAAATGAGAGTTAAATTTGCCCGTCCAGACACCTCCAGCTAGCCTCTAATTGGTTCTCGCTATTCCTGTTCATCTTCCGCTGAAATTGCAAACTGGGCCAAACAGGAGGTTAAAGGGACTGACTCTCCAAGTCGGGAGAGTGTTAGTAAAGCGTCTGGAATGTTGCACCCGAGTACCAGGGTACGAAAACTGAGACATATTTGAACACGTCTCCCGATCACATGGTTGATCATACTCTGGGTTCCACATGCATGTTTTAGCTGAAGGAAGAATACCTTAAACCTGGGTAGTTGAAACCCGTGGAATGGGTACCATGCAATATGACTTCAAAGGGTCTTCATTTGCTCACCGAACCTCTCCAATCCTATCACTACTGCGTTTATGCCCCTGTACACATGCTTGATTCTCTTTCGGAGACATAGCAATCCATAGGTTTTAAGATACTTACTAGTCAGGTACATTCTTAGGCGTTTAATATGCGGTGTTGAGTCCATTTCGTTGAGCAAGGAGTTGCTCTTGTCTATTCCATATTTGGCTTAAGGAACTTTATCTGTGCTCATTTCAATCTCTGGTTTTATGCAGCACCCTAACTCACCTTTACCCTTAAGCAAGCATAAGTTGGTTTTCTAAATTTGAGACCCTGTTCTGTTTTGGAATGCAGTTCCTGTGTAGCCAAGTTTACATTCCGTGTATTTGTGATATCTTATGATGTTTCTTTTTCTGTGTGACTTATTTCAGTTAGAATCATCGTACCTGAATCCACTCATTATGCTGCTACGGGCCTGATGACATAGATTTCATTGCTGAGTGATACTGCATTGTACGTAAGTACCACAACTTCTTTATCCATTTTTCACTTTCTGTGATATTGAACTTGTACGGTAAACGAGGTTCTTGTAAACAGAGGCGTCCCAAACTTTGGGGTGGCTGTGTCTTTTTGATTTTAATTTCCCTAAGCTATAGGACCATAAGTGGAAGTGCCCTAGGCTCTGTTGCTTTGTTTTTTAGATGTTTCAGGAAACACCATACACTTCTCCTGAGTGTCTGTTGGCAATTTACATCCCGCCCATCAGCATAACAAGGCTCCCAGTTCTCCATGGCCTGTCCTGCCTTTCTGGATTTTACACTTTTTTCAGATGGCCCTTTTGACCGGGGAGAAGTGAGACTTCATTGTAGTGCAGATTTCCTTTGCAAGTTTGCTTGGTTGGCCAAAAAGGGCGTATGCGTTTTTTCCTGAATATATTCAGGAAAAAACGCATACGCCCTTTTTGGCCAAGTGCATCATTGTGGACGTTCTGCCTCTTTTCCTATGCTTTCAATGCAATTCCAGTCTACCTCCTGAAATCGGTTTCCTGCAATTCTGCCCCGCTTTCAAGTCCTCTTGGCAGCCTTACTTCAGTCTATTTTTGGACGATAGCTGTCATTTATAACTCTGCAGGTTTGTGAATTACAGTGCCCCTGAGCTCCTTTCTTCAACTCGCTTTCTTTTGAGCTGGCCGCAACACTGCAGGATGGCTTCAGGCCCTAATCTGGTTCCGGCACCGCACGCTGAGCCTTTGGTTAATTCCTCTTCCTGGTGGGAAATGAGAGTTAAATTTGCCCGTCCAGACACCTCCAGCTAGCCTCTAATTGGTTCTCGCTATTCCTGTTCATCTTCCGCTGAAATTGCAAACTGGGCCAAACAGGAGGTTAAAGGGACTGACTCTCCAAGTCGGGAGAGTGTTAGTAAAGCGTCTGGAATGTTGCACCCGAGTACCAGCGTACGAAAACTGAGACATATTTGAACACGTCTCCCGATCACATGGTTGATCATACTCTGGGTTCCACATGCATGTTTTAGCTGAAGGAAGAATACCTTAAACCTGGGTAGTTGAAACCCGTGGAATGGGTACCATGCAATATGACTTCAAAGGGTCTTCATTTGCTCACGAACCTCTCCAATCCTATCACTGCTGCGTTTATGCCCCTGTACACATGCTTGATTCTCTTTCGGAGACATAGCAATCCATAGGTTTGAAGATACTTACTAGTCAGGTACATTCTTAGGCGTTTAATATGCGGTGTTGAGTCCATTTCGTTGAGCAAGGAGTAGCTCTTGTCTATTCCATATTTGGCTTAAGGAACTTTATCTGTGCTCATTTCAATCTCTGGTTTTATGCAGCACCCCAACTCACCTTTCCCCTTAAGCAAGCATAAGTTGGTTTTCTAAATTTGAGACCCTGTTCTGTTCTGTAATTCAGTTCCTGTGTAGCCAAGTTTCCATTCCGTGTATTACTGATATCTTATGATGTTTCTTTTTCTGTGTGACTTATTTCAGTTAGAATCATCATACCTGAATCCACTCATTGTGTTGCTAAGGGCCTGATGACACAGATTTCATTGCTGAGTGATATTGCTTTGTAAGTAAATACCACAACTTCTTTATCCATTTTTCACTTCCTGCGATGTTGAACTTGTACTGTAAATGAGGTTCTTGTAAACAGAGCCGTTCCAAACTTTGGGGTGGCTGTGTCTTTTTGATTTTAATTTCTCTAAGCTATAGGACCGTAAGTGGAAGTGCCCTAGGTTCTGTGGCTTTGTTTTTTAGATGTTTCAGGAAACACCATACACTTCTCCCAAGTGTCTGTTGGCAATTTACATCCCGCCCATCAGCATAACAAGGCTCCCAGTTCTCCATGGCCTGTCCTGCCTTTCTGGATTTTACACTTTTTTCAGATGGCCCTTTTGACCGGGGGGAAGTGAGACTTCATTGTAGTGCAGATTTCCTTTGCAAGCTTGCTTGGTTGGCCAAAAAGTGCGTATGCGTTTTTTCCTGAATATATTCAGGAAAAAACGCATACGTCCTTTTTGGCCAAGTGCATCATTGTGGACGTTCTGCCTCTTTTCCTATGCTTTCAATGCAATTCCAGTCTACCTCCTGAAATCGGTTTCCTGCAATTCTGCCCCGCTTTCAAGTCCTCTTGGCAGCCTTACTTCAGTCTATTTTTGGACGATAGCTGTCATTTATAACTCTGCAGGTTTGTGAATTACAGTGCCCCTGAGCTCCTTTCTTCAACTCACTTTCTTTTGAGCTGGCCGCAACACCGCAGGATGGCTTCAGGCCCTAATCTGGTTCCGGCACGGCACGCTGAGCCTTTGGTTAATTCCTCTTCCTGGTGGGAAATGAGAGTTAAATTTGCCCGTCTAGAAACCTCCAGCTAGCCTCTCATTGGTTCTCGCTATTCCTGTTCATCTTCCACAGAAATTGGAAACTGGGCCAAACAGGAGGTTAAAGGGACTGACTCTCCAAGTCGGGAGAGTGTTAGTAAAGCATCTGGAATGTTGCACCCGAGTTCCAGGGTACGAAAACTGAGACATATTTGAACACGTCTCCCGATCACATGGTTGATCATACTCTAGGTTCCACATGCATGTTTTAGCTGAAGGAAGAATACCTTAAACCTGGGTAGTTGAAACCCGTGGAATGGGTACCATGCAGTATGAATTCAAAGGGTCTTCATTTGCTCACTGAACCTCTCCAATCCTATCACTGCTGCGTTTATGCCCCTGTACACATGCTTGATTCTCTTTTGGAGACATAGGAATCCATAGGTTTTAAGATACTTACTAGTCAGGTACATTCTTAGGCATTTAATATGCGGTGTTGAGTCCATTTCGTTGAGCAAGGAGTAGCTCTTGTCTATTCCATATTTGGCTTAAGGAACTTTATCTGTGCTCATTTCAATCTCTGGTTTTATGCAGCACCCCAACTCACCTTTCCCCTTAAGCAAGCATAAGTTGGTTTTCTAAATTTGAGACCCTGTTCTGTTCTGTAATTCAGTTCCTGTGTAGCCAAGTTTCCATTCCGTGTATTACTGATATCTTATGATGTTTCTTTTTCTGTGTGACTTATTTCAGTTAGAATCATCATACCTGAATCCACTCATTGTGTTGCTAAGGGCCTGATGACACAGATTTCATTGCTGAGTGATATTGCTTTGTAAGTAAATACCACAACTTCTTTATCCATTTTTCACTTCCTGCGATGTTGAACTTGTACTGTAAATGAGGTTCTTGTAAACAGAGCCGTTCCAAACTTTGGGGTGGCTGTGTCTTTTTGATTTTAATTTCCCTAAGCTATAGGACCGTAAGTGGAAGTGCCCTAGGTTCTGTTGCTTTGTTTTTTAGATGTTTCAGGAAACACCATACACTTCTCCCAAGTGTCTGTTGGCAATTTACATCCCGCCCATCAGCATAACAAGGCTCCCAGTTCTCCATGGCCTGTCCTGCCTTTCTGGATTTTACACTTTTTTCAGATGGCCCTTTTGACCGGGGGGAAGTGAGACTTCATTGTAGTGCAGATTTCCTTTGCAAGCTTGCTTGGTTGGCCAAAAAGGGCGTATGCGTTTTTTCCTGAATATATTCAGGAAAAAACGCATACGCCCTTTTTGGCCAAGTGCATCATTGTGGACGTTCTGCCTCTTTTCCTATGCTTTCAATGCAATTCCAGTCTACCTCCTGAAATCGGTTTCCTGCAATTCTGCCCCGCTTTCAAGTCCTCTTGGCAGCCTTACTTCAGTCTATTTTTGGACGATAGCTGTCATTTATAACTCTGCAGGTTTGTGAATTACAGTGCCCCTGAGCTCCTTTCTTCAACTCACTTTCTTTTGAGCTGGCCGCAACACCGCAGGATGGCTTCAGGCCCTAATCTGGTTCCGGCACGGCACGCTGAGCCTTTGGTTAATTCCTCTTCCTGGTGGGAAATGAGAGTTAAATTTGCCCGTGCAGACACCTCCAGCTAGCCTCTCATTGGTTCTTGCTATTCCTGTTCATCTTCCGGAGAAATTGCAAACTGGGCCAAACAGGAAGTTAAAGGGACTGACTCTCCAAGTCGGGAGAGTGTTAGTAAAGCGTCTGGAATGTTGCACCCGAGTACCAGGGGAGGAAAACTGAGACATATTTGAACACGTCTCCCATTCACATGGTTGATCATACTCTGGGTTCCACATGCATGTTTTAGCTGAAGGAAGAATACCTTAAACCTGGAGAGTTGAGACCCGTGGAATGGGTACCATGCAATATGACTTCAAAGGGTCTTCATTTGCTCACCGAACCTCTCCAATCCTATCACTGCTGCGTTTATGCCCCTGTACACACGCTTGATTCTCTTTTGGAGACATAGCAATCCATAGGTTTTAAGATACTTACTAGTCAGGTACATTCTTAGGCGTTTAATATGGGGTTTTGAGTCCATTTCATTGAGCAAGGAGTAGCTCTTGTCTATTCCATATTTGGCTTAAGGAACTTTATCTGTGCTCATTTCAATCTCTGGTTTTATGCAGTACCCCAACTCACCTTTCCCCTTAAGCAAGCATAAGGTGGTTTTCTAAATTTGAGACCCTGTTCTGTTTTGGAATGCAGTTCCTGTGTAGCCAAGTTTACATTCCGTGTATTAGTGATATCTTATGATGTTTCTTTTTCTGTGTGACTTATTTCAGTTAGAATCATCGTACCTGAATCCACTCATTATGCTCCTACGGGCCTGATGACATAGATTTCATTGCTGAGTGATACTGCATTGTACGTAAGTACCACAAGTTCTTTATCCATTTTTCACTTTCTGTGATATTGAACTTGTACGGTAAACGAGGTTCTTGTAAACGGAGGCGTCCCAAACGTTGGGGTGGCTGTGTCGTTTTGATTTTAATTTCCCTAAGCTTTAGGACCATAAGTGGCAGTGCCCTAGGCTCTGTTGCTTTGTTTTTTAGGTGTTTCAGGAAACACCATACACCTCTCCCGAGTGTCTGTTGGCAATTTACATCCCGCCCATCAGCATAACAAGGCTCCCAGTTCTCCATGGCCTGTCCTGCCTTTCTGGATTTTACACTTTTTTCAGATGGCCCTTTTGACCGGGGGGAAGTGAGACTTCATTGTAGTGCAGATTTCCTTTGCAAGCTTGCTTGGTTGGCCAAAAAGGGCGTATGCGTTTTTTCCTGAATATATTCAGGAAAAAACGCATACGCCCTTTTTGGCCAAGTGCATCATTGTGGACGTTCTGCCTCTTTTCCTATGCTTGAAATGCAATTCCAGTCTACCTCCTGAAATCGGTTTCCTGCAATTCTGCCCCGCTTTCAAGTCCTCTTGGCAGCCTTACTTCAGTCTATTTTTCGACGATAGCTGTCATTTATAACTCTGCAGGTTTGTGAATTACAGTGCCCCTGAGCTCCTTTCTTCAACTCGCTTTCTTGTGAGCTGGCCGCAACACCGCAGGATGGCTTCAGGCCCTAATCTGGTTCCGGCACGGCACACTGAGCCTTTGGTTATTTCCTCTTCCTGGTGGGAAATGAGAGTTAAATTTGCCCGTCCAGACACCTCCAGCTAGCCTCTCATTGGTTCTCGCTATTCCTGTTCATCTTCCGCAGAAATTGCAAACTGGGCCAAACAGGAGTTTAAAGGCGCTGACTCTCCAAGTGGGGAAAGTGTTAGTAAAGCGTCTGGAATGTTGCACCCGAGTACCAGGGGAGGAAAACTGAGACATATTTGAACACGTCTCCCGTTCACACGGTTGATCATACTCGGGGTTCCACATGCATGTTTTAGCTGAAGGAAGAATACCTTAAACCTGGAGAGTTGAGACCCGTGTAATGGGTACCATGCAATATGACTTCAAAGGGTCTTCATTTGCTCACCGAACCTCTCCAATCCTATCACTGCTGCGTTTATGCCCCTATACACATGCTTGATTCTCTTTTGGAGACATAGCAATCCATAGGTTTTACGATACTTACTAGTCAGGTACATTCTTAGGCGTTTAATATGCGGTGTTCAGTCCATTTCGTTGAGCAAGGAGTAGCTCTTGCTATTCCATATTTGACTTAAGGAACTTTATCTGTGCTCATTTCAATCTCTGGTTTTATGCAGCACCCCAACTCACCTTTACCCTTAAGCAAGCATAAGTTGGTTTTCTAAATTTGAGACGCTGTTCTGTTCTGTAATTCAGTTCCTGTGTAGCCAAGTTTACATTCCGTGTATTACTGATATCTTATGATGTTTCTTTTTCTGTGTGACTTATTTCAGTTAGAATCATCATACCTGAACCCACTCATTGTGATGCTAAGTGCCTGATGACATAGATTTCATTGCTGAGTGATATTGCTTTGTAAGTAAATACCACAACTTCTTTATCCATTTTTCACTTTCTGCGATGTTGAACTTGTACTGTAATCGAGGTTCTTGTACACAGAGGCGTCCCAAACTTTGGGGTGGCTGTGTCTTTTTGATTTTAATTTCCCTAAGCTATAGGACCATAAGTGGAAGTGCCCTAGGCTCTGTTGCTTTGTTTTTTAGATGTTTCAGGAAACACCATACACTTCTCCTGAGTGTCTGTTGGCAATTTACATCCCGCCCATCAGCATAACAAGGCTCCCAGTTCTCCATGGCCTGTCCTGCCGTTCCGGATTTTACACTTTTTTCAGATGGCCCTTTTGACCGGGGGGAAGTGAGACTTCATTGTAGTGCAGATTTCCTTTGCAAGCTTGCTTGGTTGGCCAAAAAGGGCGTATGCGTTTTTTCCTGAATATATTCAGGAAAAAACGCATACGCCCTTTTTGGCCAAGTGCATCATTGTGGACGTTCTGCCTCTTTTCCTATGCTTTCAATGCAATTCCAGTCTACCTCCTGAAATCGGTTTCCTGCAATTCTGCCCCGCTTTCAAGTCCTCTTGGCAGCCTTACTTCAGTCTATTTTTGGACGATAGCTGTCATTTATAACTCTGCAGGTTTGTGAATTACAGTGCCCCTGAGCTCCTTTCTTCAACTCACTTTCTTTTGAGCTGGCCGCAACACCGCAGGATGGCTTCAGGCCCTAATCTGGTTCCGGCACGGCACGCTGAGCCTTTGGTTAATTCCTCTTCCTGGTGGGAAATGAGAGTTAAATTTGCCCGTGCAGACACCTCCAGCTAGCCTCTCATTGGTTCTTGCTATTCCTGTTCATCTTCCGGAGAAATTGCAAACTGGGCCAAACAGGAAGTTAAAGGGACTGACTCTCCAAGTCGGGAGAGTGTTAGTAAAGCGTCTGGAATGTTGCACCCGAGTACCAGGGGAGGAAAACTGAGACATATTTGAACACGTCTCCCGTTCACATGGTTGATCATACTCTGGGTTCCACATGCATGTTTTAGCTGAAGGAAGAATACCTTAAACCTGGAGAGTTGAGACCCGTGGAATGGGTACCATGCAATATGACTTCAAAGGGTCTTCATTTGCTCACCGAACCTCTCCAATCCTATCACTGCTGCGTTTATGCCCCTGTACACATGCTTGATTCTCTTTTGGAGACATAGCAATCCATAGGTTTTAAGATACTTACTAGTCAGGTACATTCTTAGGCGTTTAATATGGGGTTTTGAGTCCATTTCATTGAGCAAGGAGTAGCTCTTGTCTATTCCATATTTGGCTTAAGGAACTTTATCTGTGCTCATTTCAATCTCTGGTTTTATGCAGTACCCCAACTCACCTTTCCCCTTAAGCAAGCATAAGGTGGTTTTCTAAATTTGAGACCCTGTTCTGTTTTGGAATGCAGTTCCTGTGTAGCCAAGTTTACATTCCATGTATTAGTGATATCTTATGATGTTTCTTTTTCTGTGTGACTTATTTCAGTTAGAATCATCGTACCTGAATCCACTCATTATGCTGCTATGGGCCTGATGACATAGATTTCATTGCTGAGTGATACTGCATTGTACGTAAGTACCACAAGTTCTTTATCCATTTTTCACTTTCTGTGATATTGAACTTGTACGGTAAACGAGGTTCTTGTAAACGGAGGCGTCCCAAACGTTGGGGTGGCTGTGTCTTTTTGATTTTAATTTCCCTAAGCTTTAGGACCATAAGTGGCAGTGCCCTAGGCTCTGTTGCTTTGTTTTTTAGGTGTTTCAGGAAACACCATACACCTCTCCCGAGTGTCTGTTGGCAATTTACATCCCGCCCATCAGCATAACAAGGCTCTCAGTTCTCCATGGCCTGTCCTGCCTTTCTGGATTTTACACTTTTTTCAGATGGCCCTTTTGACCGGGGGGAAGTGAGACTTCATTGTAGTGCAGATTTCCTTTGCAAGCTTGCTTGGTTGGCCAAAAAGGGCGTATGCGTTTTTTCCTGAATATATTCAGGAAAAAACGCATACGCCCTTTTTGGCCAAGTGCATCATTGTGGACGTTCTGCCTCTTTTCCTATGCTTGAAATGCAATTCCAGTCTACCTCCTGAAATCGGTTTCCTGCAATTCTGCCCCGCTTTCAAGTCCTCTTGGCAGCCTTACTTCAGTCTATTTTTCGACGATAGCTGTCATTTATAACTCTGCAGGTTTGTGAATTACAGTGCCCCTGAGCTCCTTTCTTCAACTCGCTTTCTTGTGAGCTGGCCGCAACACCGCAGGATGGCTTCAGGCCCTAATCTGGTTCCGGCACGGCACACTGAGCCTTTGGTTATTTCCTCTTCCTGGTGGGAAATGAGAGTTAAATTTGCCCGTCCAGACACCTCCAGCTAGCCTCTCATTGGTTCTCGCTATTCCTGTTCATCTTCCGCAGAAATTGCAAACTGGGCCAAACAGGAGTTTAAAGGCGCTGACTCTCCAAGTGGGGAAAGTGTTAGTAAAGCGTCTGGAATGTTGCACCCGAGTACCAGGGGAGGAAAACTGAGACATATTTGAACACGTCTCCCGTTCACACGGTTGATCATACTCGGGGTTCCACATGCATGTTTTAGCTGAAGGAAGAATACCTTAAACCTGGAGAGTTGAGACCCGTGTAATGGGTACCATGCAATATGACTTCAAAGGGTCTTCATTTGCTCACCGAACCTCTCCAATCCTATCACTGCTGCGTTTATGCCCCTATACACATGCTTGATTCTCTTTTGGAGACATAGCAATCCATAGGTTTTACGATACTTACTAGTCAGGTACATTCTTAGGCGTTTAATATGCGGTGTTCAGTCCATTTCGTTGAGCAAGGAGTAGCTCTTGCTATTCCATATTTGACTTAAGGAACTTTATCTGTGCTCATTTCAATCTCTGGTTTTATGCAGCACCCCAACTCACCTTTACCCTTAAGCAAGCATAAGTTGGTTTTCTAAATTTGAGACGCTGTTCTGTTCTGTAATTCAGTTCCTGTGTAGCCAAGTTTACATTCCGTGTATTACTGATATCTTATGATGTTTCTTTTTCTGTGTGACTTATTTCAGTTAGAATCATCATACCTGAACCCACTCATTGTGATGCTAAGTGCCTGATGACATAGATTTCATTGCTGAGTGATATTGCTTTGTAAGTAAATACCACAACTTCTTTATCCATTTTTCACTTTCTGCGATGTTGAACTTGTACTGTAATCGAGGTTCTTGTACACAGAGGCGTCCCAAACTTTGGGGTGGCTGTGTCTTTTTGATTTTAATTTCCCTAAGCTATAGGACCATAAGTGGAAGTGCCCTAGGCTCTGTTGCTTTGTTTTTTAGATGTTTCAGGAAACACCATACACTTCTCCTGAGTGTCTGTTGGCAATTTACATCCCGCCCATCAGCATAACAAGGCTCCCAGTTCTCCATGGCCTGTCCTGCCGTTCCGGATTTTACACTTTTTTCAGATGGCCCTTTTGACCGGGGGGAAGTGAGACTTCATTGTAGTGCAGATTTCCTTTGCAAGCTTGCTTGGTTGGCCAAAAAGGGCGTATGCGTTTTTTCCTGAATATATTCAGGAAAAAACGCATACGCCCTTTTTGGCCAAGTGCATCATTGTGGACGTTCTGCCTCTTTTCCTATGCTTTCAATGCAATTCCAGTCTACCTCCTGAAATCGGTTTCCTGCAATTCTGCCCCGCTTTCAAGTCCTCTTGGCAACCTTACTTCAGTCTATTTTTGGACGATAGCTGTCATTTATAACTCTGCAGGTTTGTGAATTACAGTGCCCCTGAGCTCCTTTCTTCAACTCACTTTCTTTTGAGCTGGCCGCAACACCGCAGGATGGCTTCAGGCCCTAATCTGGTTCCGGCACGGCACGCTGAGCCTTTGGTTAATTCCTCTTCCTGGTGGGAAATGAGAGTTAAATTTGCCCGTCCAGACACCTCCAGCTAGTCTCTCATTGGTTCTCGCTATTCCTGTTCATCTTCCGCAGAATTTGCAAACTGAGCCAAACAGGAGGTTAAAAGCGCTGACTGTCCAAGTGGGGAGAGTGTTAGTAAAGCGTCTGAAATGTTGCACCCGAGTACCAGGGGAGGAAAACTGAGACATATTTGAACACGTCTCCCGTTCACATGGTTGATCATACTTGGGTTCCACATGCATGTTTTAGCTGAAGGAAGAATACCTTAAACCTGGAGAGTTGAGACCCGTGTAATGGGTACCATGCAATATGACTTCAAAGCGTCTTCATTTGCTCACCAAACCTCTCCAATCCTATCACTGCTGCGTTTATGCCCCTGTACACATGCTTGATTCTCTTTCGGAGACATAGCAATCCATAGGTTTTAAGATACTTACAAGTCAGGTACATTCTTAGGCGTTTAATATGCGGTGTTGAGTCCATTTCGTTGAGCAAGGAGTAGCTCTTGTCTATTCCATATTTGGCTTAAGGAACTTTATCTGTGCTCATTTCAATCTCTGGTTTTATGCAGCACCCCAACTCACCTTTCCCCTTAAGCAAGCATAAGTTGGTTTTCTAAATTTGAGACCCTGTTCTGTTCTGTAATTCAGTTCCTGTGTAGCCAAGTTTCCATTCTGTGTATTACTGATATCTTATGATGTTTCTTTTTCTGTGTGACTTATTTCAGTTAGAATCATCATACCTGAATCCACTCATTGTGCTGCTAAGGGCCTGATGACACAGATTTCATTGCTGAGTGATATTGCTTTGTAAGTAAATACCGCAACTTCTTTCTCCATTTTTCACATTCTGTGATGTTGAACTTGTACTGTAAACGAGGTTCTTGTAAACAGAGCCGTTCCAAACTTTGGGGTGGCTGTGTCTTTTTGATTTTAAATTCCCTAATCTATAGGACCATAAGTGGAAGTGCCCTAGGCTCTGTTGCTTTGTTTTTTAGATGTTTCAGGAAACACCATACACTTCTCCCGAGTGGTTGTTGGCAATTTACATCCTGCCCATCAGCATAACAAGGCTCCCAGTTCTCCATGGCCTGTCCTGCCTTTTTGGATTTTACACTTTTTTCAGATGGCCCTTTTGACCGGGGGGAAGTGAGACTTCATTGTAGTGCAGATTTCCTTTGCAAGCTTGCTTGGTTGGCCAAAAAGGGCGTATGCGTTTTTTCCTGAATATATTCAGGAAAAAACGCATACGCCCTTTTTGGCCAAGTGCATCATTGTGGACGTTCTGCCTCTTTTCCTATGCTTTCAATGCAATTCCAGTCTACCTCCTGAAATCGGTTTCCTGCAATTCTGCCCCGCTTTCAAGTCCTCTTGGCAGCCTTACTTCAGTCTATTTTTGGACGATAGCTGTCATTTATAACTCTGCAGGTTTGTGAATTACGGTGTCCCTGAGCTCCTTTCTTCAACTCGCTTTCTTTTGAGCTGGCCGCAACACCGCAGGATGGCTTCAGGCCCTAATCTGGTTCAGGCACGGCACGCTGAGCCTTTGGTTAATTCCTCTTCCTGGTGGGAAATGAGAGTTAAATTTGCCCGTCCAGACACCTCCAGCTAGTCTCTCATTGGTTCTCGCTATTCCTGTTCATCTTCCGCAGAAATTGCAAACTGGGCCAAACAGGAGGTTAAAGGTGCTGACTCTCCAAGTGGGGAGAGTGTTAGTAAAGTGTCTGGAATGTTGCACCCGAGTACCAGGGGAGGAAAACTGAGACATATTTGAACACGTCTCCCGTTCACACGGTTGATCATACTCTGGGTTCCACATGCATGTTTTAGCTGAAGGAAGAATACCTTAAACCTGGAGAGTTGAGACCCGTGTAATGGGTACCATGCAATATGACTTCAAAGGGTCTTCATTTGCTCACCGAACCTCTCCAATCCTATCACTGCTGCGTTTATGCCCCTGTGCACACACTTGATTCTCTTTTGGAGACATAGCAATCCATAGGTTTTACGATACTTACTAGTCAGGTACCTTCTTAGGCATTTAATATGCGGTGTTGAGTCCATTTCGTTGAGCAAGGAGTAGCTCTTGTCTATTCCATATTTGGCTTAAGGAACTTTATCTGTGCTCATTTCAATCTCTGGTTTTATGCAGCACCCCAACTCACCTTCCCCCTTAAGCAAGCATAAGTTGGTTTTCTAAACTTGAGACACTGTTCTGTTTTGTAATTCAGTTCATGTGTAGCCAAGTTCACATTCTGTGTATTAGTGATACGTTATGATGTTTCTTTTCTGTGTGACTCATTTCAGTTCGAATCATCATACCTGAATCCACTCATTATGCTGCTACGGGCCTGATTACATAGATTTCATTGCTGAGTGATATTGCATTGTACGTAAGTACCACAAGTTCTTTATCCATTTTTTACTTTCTGCGATATTGAACTTGTACCTTAAACGAGGTTCTTGTAAACAGAGCCGTCCCAATCTTTGGGGTGGCTGTGTCTTTTTGATGTTAATTTCCCTAAGCTATAGGACCATAAGTGGAAGTGCCCTAGGCTCTGTTGCTTTGTTTTTTAGATGTTTCAGGAAACACCATACACTTCTCCCAAGTGTCTGTTGGCAATTTACATCCCGCCCATCAGCATAACAAGGCTCCCAGTTCTCCATGGCCTGTTGTGCCTTTATGGATTTTACACTTTTTTCAGATGGCCCTTTTGACCAGGTGGAAGTGAGACTTCATTGTAGTGCAGATTTCCTTTGCAAGCTTGCTTGGTTGGCCAAAAAGTGCGTATGCGTTTTTTCCTGAATATATTCAGGAAAAAACACATATGCCCTTTTTGGCCAAGTGCATCATTGTCGAGTTTCTGACTCTCTTCATATGCTTTCAATGCAATTCCTGTCTACCTCCTGAAATCGGTTTCCTGTAATTCTGCCTTGCTTTCAATGCCTCTTCATAGCCTTACCTCAATATATTTTTTAAAAATAGTTGGCCTTTATAACTCTGCAGGTTTTTGAATTGCAGTGGCCGTTAGCTCCATTTTTTAGCTCTTATTTTTGTGGTCTTGCCCCATAACCACAGGATTCCTTGAAGCCCTATTTTTCTTCTGGGGCACCTTGCTGTGCCTTTGGTTAATTCTTCTTACTGATGTGATATTAGAGTGACATGTGCCCATTGAAACCGCTACAGCTAGTTTCTCACTGGTTCCGCCTATTCCCATTCATCCTCTGCACTAACTGCAGACTGTGCGATACCAGAACTTAAAGGCATTGACTCCATGTGGGGATGTTGTTAGTAAAGCGGCTGGAATGTCGATCCGGAGCCCCAGGAGAGGAAAAATGAGGTGCGTTTTAGAAACCTTTCCCGATCATATGGTATACCAGTCGCTGGGTTTCCCAAGCATGGTTTAGCTGTAGGAAGATTCCCTTCAACCTGGAGTGTTGGGACCCTTGGACTGAGTAGCATGAAGTATTGCATTAAACTTTCGGCAGTTGCTCACCAAAGCTCACCAATCCTGTCAGCCCCAAGTGTCCAGCCTTATGTCTTATCCAGCTGTGGCTTTATATGTGGTCAATCCATGTTGCATCACAGCCCCTGAGCGAATTTTGTAAGAATTTTTCTCTCTTTCATTGTTTCAGCGTTTTGTTTTTAAAATTTATTTCTATAATGGGGTTTAGCTCCTTTTCACTGCTGTGTTTGTGCCGCTCTGCACACACTTGATTCCCTTATGGAGATATATCAATACATGGGTTTTAAGATTCTTATTCCTCAGATATATTTCTCTGCGGTGTATAGGGTGTGTTGAGGCCAGTTCATTGAGCAAGGTGTAGATCTTGTCTAATACCTATTTGGTTTATTGAACGGTATCTGTGCTAATTTCAAACTCTGGTTTTATGCATCACCCCACCTCTCCTTTCCCCTTAAGCTGACATAAGTGTGTTTTCTAAATGTGAGACACTGTTCTGTTCTGTAATTCATTTCTTGTGCAGCCATATTTACCCTCCCTCTATAAGTGATATCTTATGATATGTTTCTTTTTCTGTTTGACTTATTTCAAGTAGTATTATCGGACCTAAATCCACTCTTTATCCTTCTACTAGCCTTATTACATTGATTTCATGGTGAAGAGATATTCCATTGTACATAAGTACCACATCTTCTTTATCCATTGTTCTCTTTCCTGGGATATTTAAGGTGTACTGAAGTTGAGGTTCTTGTAAACAGAGTAGCCCTAAACTGTGGTGTGCTTGTGTCTTGTTGATTTTTAGACTTCCCTAGATATACTCCCATGATTGGAAGTGTCCTATGCTCTGTAGCTCTGTTTTTTAGATGATTTAGGAACCACCATACACTTCTCCAGAGTGGCTCTCGGCAGTTCACACACTGCCCATCAGCGTATAAAGGCTCCCTGTTCTCCATGGCCTGTCCTGCATTTCTGGTTTTTACAATTTTTTAGGATGGCCCTTTTGACCGGTGGGAAGTGAGACTTCTTTGTTGTGCACATTTGCATTGCTTGCTTGCTTCGTTGCCCATAAAGTGCGTATGCGTTTTTTCCTGGATATAATCAGGAAAAAACGCATACGCCCTTTTGGGCCAACTGCATCATTGTCGAAATTCTGCCGCTTTTCATGTGCGTTAAAGACGAGTCCAATCTATCTCTTGAAATCTGTTTCTTGCAATTCTGTCTTGCATTCAGATCCTCTTCTTTGCCTTACCTCAACATATTTTTGGACGTTAGTTTTCATTTATAACTCTGCAGGTTTGTGAATTGCAGTGACCCTGAGCTCCATTTTTTAAGTTGCTCTTTTGTGAGCTGGCCTCAAACCCGCAGGATTGCTTCAGGCCCTATTTTGGCTCCGGCGAGGCAGGCTGAGCCTTTCTTTAATTCTTATTCTTAATGGGAAATTAGAGTGATATGTGCCCGTCCAAACCCCTACAACTCTTCTCTCATTGGTTCCCCCTCTTCCCGTTCATCCTCCTCACAATTTGCAAAATGTGTGAAACAGAAGTTTAAATGTGCTGATTCTCCAAGTGGGGAGATTCTAAGTAGCGTGGCTGGAATGGTGAACAGGAGCACCAGGAGAGGATAAATGAGGTGCATTTTAGACACATCTCCCGATCACATGGTGTACAGTCCTCTGGGTTTTCCATGCATGTTTTAGCTGTAGGAAGATCCCTTGAACCTGCAGATTTGGGACCCATTGAATGGGTACCAGGTAGTATTACTTTAAAGGGTGTGCATTTCCTCACCCAACCTCACATTTCTCTTAGCGCAAACAGTTTCCAGCCTTATGTCTCATCCTGCTGTGGGTCTAGATGTGTTCAATCCATGTTGCATCACCGTCCCTGAGGAAAAGTTGTAAGAGGTTTTCTCTGTCTCTCTGTCGTTTATTTTTTTCAATTTATTACTATATTGGTTACAGCTGATTTTCAAAGCTCTGTTTCTTGCTGCTGTACATCCACTTGATTCACGTACAGAGAGACATCAATAAATTCTTTTTCAGATTCTTACCAGTCGTATATATTCTTTTCCGGTGACTTGAGTGTGCTGAGTGCAGTTCTTTTAGCTACCGTGTAGGCCTTGTTGATTATCAGTTTGGTATTTGGAATGGTATCTTTGCTAATTTCAACCTCCTGGATGATGCCTCACCCCTCCCCACCTTTCCCGTTTAGCAGCCTTATGCGTGTTTTCTACATATTTGACTATGTTTTTGTTTTGTAATTTATTTCATGTGTAGCCATTTTGGATTCCACCTTTAAGTGATATCTTATGATATGTGTCTTTTTCTTTTTGAATTCTGTCACTTAGAATGATCATACGTAACTCCTCCGGAGTTGTTACAACTGGCCATATTTCATTGATTTCCAGGCTGAATAATATTCCACTCTACCTAAGTACCACATCTCTATCCATTTTTTCCCTCCAGAGACATTTAAGTTATATCCTAGTCGAGGATCTTTTAAACAGAGAGGGGGTAAACATTGGGGTGCCTGTGTCCTCTCGATTTTTGTTTTTCCCAAGATATACGTCCATGAGTGCAAGTGCCCTATGCTCTGTAGCTCATTTTTTAGATGCTTTAGTAAACACAATACACTTCTCCAGAATGGCCGTTGGCAATATACATTTCCACTATAAGTCTCACAGGGCTCCCTCTTCTCGTTGCCCTGTCCTGCATTTCTGTTGTTTACGCTTTATGAGGATGGCTCTTCTGACTGATGCGAAGTGATATCTTTTGTAGTATTGACTTCCAGTGCCCACCTGTTTGGTTGGCTAAAAAAGTGTATGCCCGTTTCTTGAATATATACAGAAAAGAACGCATACACCCTTTTTGGCCAACTGCAATGTTGGCAATGTTCAGCTCCTTTTCTTGTGCTTAATGGCGAGTCCTTTCTACCTCCTCAAATCCCTTTCCTGCCATTCTCCCTTGCTTACAAGTCCTTTTCTCTGACTTTCCTCAAGACATTTTTCAGTGATGGATATTTTCAACTCTGCAGTTTTGTGAATTTTACTGCCCCTGAGTTCCATTGTTCAACTCATGTTTATGGGAACTGGCCACAAAGCAGCGGGATTTCCTCAAGCCCTATACTGTTTCCATGGGCAACCCTAGCCTTTGGTCAATTCGTCTTCCTGATTGGAAATTAGAGTGACATGTGCCTGTCTGAACACCTAGGACTTGTCTCTCATTGTTCCTCATCCTTCCGCTTCATCCTCTGGACAAATTCCAAACTGTACGCAACAGGATGTTGACAGTGCTGACATCTCCAAGTGGGGAGACTGTTAGTAAAGACGCTGGAGGGGTGAACCCGAGCACCAGGAGATGAGGAGATGAGATGCCTTTTCCAAACTCTTCCCGATCAGACGGTATACCATCCTCTGGGTGTGACAGACATGTTTTAGCAGTAGGAAGAGTCCCATTCATGTAAGGAGAACACCAGGGCTTTTTCAAAATCAGTGTCTCCCCGAAACCCAAACTGGGGAAGTTTTTAAGCTACGGCTACACATATGTTCATTAAGGGCCTTGGGAAGTAGGCAGAGTCCAAACTTTAGATGATTGAAGTCTTCAGGGTCAGAAGCACTCACCACCAGCTTCCCTTAGGCTACACTTTAACTGTCATTGATAGATGATGTCAATAAAAATATCTATTCTTTTTCAGATTATTTCCCCTTATAGGTTATTGCAAAATGTTGAGTGTAGTTCCCTGTGCTATACAGTAGTTCCTTGTTGATGATCTATTTTATACATAGCAGTGTGTATGTGTTAATTCCAAACTGTTAATTTATCCCTCCTCCCACCTTTCCCCTTTGGTAATAATAAATTATAAGATTTTATACTTCTCAGAAATGGGGGAGCTGAAAGAGAGGTATCATTTTCAATGGAAAAGCATTTAAAACAAGATTGAAGGTTTAACCAAGATTATTAGATGTACATCCTTGGAAAGAAATCACTTCGTTTCTCTAATATTGACCTGACAAATAAGACAAACCTTTTCACTGAACTTGCTTATAAAAAGTGATGGAAATATCAAATGGAAGTGTTAAAAACATCTTATTTTACCCGAGCCTTATACACTGTTCTATGTTAACTACAGTTTGGCTCACACATCTGTTCATTGAGGTTACAATAGTCTCAATTTCTGTTACTGATCCTCCAGAGTGGACCCCAGCAAGTGTCCCCCTGCCCAGTGTCATTGGGGCCAACAGATCGAGACTGAGTTTGGTTCACAAGCAAAGGAAACTTTATATTTTGATCAGAGAATGGAGAGGTGAGAGCATGCACTACCCCGTGGGCTGTGGGCTGGGCTGCTGTGTAGAGATCCTGTCAGAGTCAGTGGGAGGGAGGGAGGCGGCGGAGCTCTCGAGGGCCGGGTTGGCTGTAGCTCAGGCTCTATATCGTGGAGTCTGCACTGGGCCCCAGGAGCTGAGGTGTCGCCCCAGCCATTCTGCACTAGGAAATCTGGTCTGAAGTGCCGGGTGTGGAAGCTCTGCATGCGGGACCCTAGGAGCACGTGAAATTAGACAAAGCACAAAGGATAAAAAAGGTTAGACTTGACTTTATTGCCCAGATTCTATTTTTATCTCCCAGGGATTTTTAATGGGCTTTGCTGGAGACAAACCCCTCCTCTGCCTTTTGTCCCGTTCCTCATTCTTGGAGTGCTGAGTGTGCAGACCCTTCTTCTGTAACTGCTGAGTGCTGAGTTGGGAGCCCTCATACCCTGGGGCGAGGGTCAGAGCTTCTCCCCAGCAGCCTCCCGGTGACGTTGATTGTCCCCAGGACCCCTGCCTCCCTGCTCGTCCACCTGAGCACCAGCATTGGAAGTGTTATAGATTCTAATGACCTTTAAGGGTCCAGGAAAGAGATGTGCAGAGACGCTGTGGGGGCCGGTTTCACCCCGCCCCACATTTGTTCGGCCACCTTAGGCTGACCGTCTCTGCCAGCCTAGATGCTCTGACCAGTAGTCTGCGCTTTCTTCAATTAGGCCCCTGAATTAACGTACAAACAGCACCAGGTGTCAGAGCCCTGCCCGCTCAACTCCCAGACAGTCCAGGGTCAGTGGTGATCAAGGACCATGATGGCTACTGAGTCAACAGCCTTTTGAAGTAAACAGGAGTCCAGCCGGTCTTATTGGCCACCATCATCACGGTGTCTGTAGGCTTTTCTATGGTGACAGTGTGGTATACTGTTCCCCCGCCAAGATTATTAGCTCCCCTCTGGGTGCAGTAAGTCCTGCAAGCAGTAGTCTACTCTTTTGGGACACACTCTTGTTGTTTTATGAGAGAAACTCCAGGTCAAGTGATGTTCACACGAGTCGTCATGGTGCCCTGTTGCCCCCGGTTATCTCTCTGGATGTTGGAGTTGGAGGGCCTCCTCACTCGAGGTCGGTGTGCCCACGGAGCGAACCCTGCAACTTCAGGGCATGGTTGGTGGTTAGGATCACCACGTGGGGTCCTTTTCCCTTAGGAGGGAGGTGGCCTTTTGGGCTGCTGATTTCCAGGTTTTTAGATACCGCCAGTATCTTGGCCAGATGTGGCAGTGGGCCAAGCCCCTTGGTGACCGTAGTTTATCCTACCTGGATGGCATTCTTGCATTGTTCCATTTCAAGTGGTCCCAGTTTTTGCACTAATTCTCCAATGGCGATTCACCTTTCACCGGGAATGTAAAGGTCAAAGGGTTTAGCTAAATTAGGGAGTTCCAGGGCAAGGGTCTGAATTGACTGCTCTTTCCATTCTTGAAAGGCCACTTCTGGATTCTATTCAAAAGGATCATCATCTTTTCCTTTCAGTGTTTCATATAGAGGCCCAGCTAGTAGACTGTAGTTAGGGATCCAGAAGCAGCAAACCCTGGCCTCCCCAGGAACCCCTAAGCTGTCTTCTAGTTTTAGAAAGGGGTAAGGCTGAAAATGGTTTCTTCCCTTTCCTGGGATGGGCTTCTCTGACCTTCTGTGAGAATGAAGCCCAGGCAGGTCACCGCAGTCTGTGATATTTGAGCTTTTTCTTGGACAACTTCTATCCTTTATTGGCTTGGTAGTTCAGAGGCCTCCTTAGTAGGGCTGGTGATCAGAATGTCGTCTGCATATTGAAGGAGGGTTTCCTTTTCCAGAGGTAGAACTTTTAGGTCTTTAGCTAAGCTTTCCCCAAAGATGGTGTGGGAATTTTTGCACCCTTGGGGCCAGACGGCCCGGAAGTATTGTTTTAGTTGTATGTTGAGTCCTGCCACTCACAAGCCAAAATTTCTTGTGACTCTGGGACTAATGGAATACAAAAGAAAGCATCATTGAAGACTAATACAGAATACCATGTCCTGGTGGTTGGTAGAATGACCAGCAGGGTGTAGGAATTAGGAGCAACTGGAGGTATATCCTCGGTGGCTTCACTGACTGTCCTGACATCCTTTACCAGGTCCCCAGCAGCCCATGGGGCTCTCGTGGTCAGACCAATCCCAGAATATGGAGCTCACCTGGGCAGGTACCCCACCCCCACCCCAGCCCACGGGGCTCTCGTGGTCAGGCCCCTCCCAGGATACAGAGCTACCCTTGCAGGTACCGTGGCAGGGCTGGGCACACAGGAACCGTGCACATAGCCCTCATTGCAGAGCACCCCCAGCTCACCTGTCGCTCAGAGCTGACACAGAGCACCTCAGAGCAGGACTTGAACTAACAAACAGCAGCTGCGACAGGTCTGTGACCCTGGGCATCACTCCGTGAGGCCTCCCTCCACCTGGTCTTCCAGAGACTTCCACTGCACCCGGGGCACCAGGCCTCTGTCTCCAACCACCACCCACCCCTCCTCTCCCTGACTCCTGGGTTCCTCTCATTAGGAGAGGGTTTTCTTGAAGTTGTCTCCCACTCATGGGCCAGATAAAATGATTAGAAAACAAGCCAAAGCTGCAGCCCCTTGTCTATCCTGACTCTCAGGAGCCCACACCTGTTCCTTGGACCTGGCCGGTTCAGCAAGTTCCATTTTCTGCAACTGTGAGCCCCTGAGGGGTGATGATTGGCTGACCTGGGCAGCCTTACCGTGCCGGCCAGCCCTCCCCAGGTGTGCCTGGGTTGAGATCAATATAAATACCACTCCAGGCAGCAAGAGCCCCTGCAGCCGTGCCTGACGCCATTTTCTCTGCCCTGTCAGCAGTCTCGGGGCTGGGCTGGTGGGAGGGAGTGAGAGGCCACGGCTTTGTGGGTGGCCCAGTGTGAGTGGGGCTCTGCTGGACTTTCTGCAGCAGTTGCCAGGCTGCCACCTGCTAAAGAAGAGGGTGTGTCACCCATACCTGCTGCTGGAATTTCTCCCTGGGCAGAGGTGAGGAAGGAAAAAAGCAGTGGGGGCAGGGACAGGACGGGTATCTCAGGCAGGGAAATGGAAATCTTCCAGAAGAGCACCCAGGGCCAGGACCATCCTGGCTGGCCTGCAGGCACCAAGTCGGCCGGCATGCTGTCACTCGTGTGGCTCTATGGCCCTTCCTCTAGGCTTTCAAGTCCTTGTATATATGCAGGTGTTTTACCTGGGACGGGTGGGAATAGTTCAGCAGCAACTGGCCTGGGGCTCAGCTCACGTTTACTCACAGATGCCTCGGCACGGTGCCCCAGCTTTGCAATGAGGACGCTTGTTGCGTGGGGGCTGCTGGCTGAATGGGAGATGATTCCCCACCACTGACCAACTTCAGAATTGTTTACAACTGGAGCAAGTGCCCTGATACGGTTTTCCTCTGTGTAACTGGTGGGTTCTGTGTTTTTTTTCTCTTTTTCGTTTTTGGTTCAAGGTAGATTTTATTCCTCTTTTTTGTATTTACAGATATAAGCATGGAAATAATTTATTCATATAAATACATGTATGTGCAGGGAATAATTGTTTTTTCTGTTTTATTTTTTAAATTTTACTTCTTTTTAATTTTGAATTTTATTTTATATTTTTATACAGCAGGTTCT
>NW_027193111.1:0-68000 GCF_949987515.2 Delphinus delphis
TAAGTCACACAGAAAAGAAACATCATAAGATATCAGTAATACACGGAATGTAAACTTGGCTACACAGGAACTGAATTACAGAACAGAACAGGGTCTCAAATTTAGAAAACCAACTTATGCTTGCTTAAGGGTAAAGGTGAGTTGGGGTGCTGCATAAAACCAGAGATTGAAATGAGCACAGATAAAGTTCCTTAAGCCGAATATGGAATAGACAAGAGCTACTCCTTGCTCAACGAAATGGACTCAACACCGCATATTAAACGCCTAAGAATGTACCTGACTAGTAAGTATCTTAAAACCTATGGATTGCTATGTCTCCAAAAGAGAATCAAGCGTGTGTACAGGGGCATAAACGCAGCAGTGATAGGATTGGAGAGGTTCGGTGAGCAAATGAAGACCCTTTGAAGTCATATTCCATGGTACCCATTACACGGGTCTCAACTCTCCAGGTGTAAGGTATTCTTCCTTCAGCTAAAACATGCATGTGGAACCTAGAGTATGATCAACCATGTGATCGGGAGACGTGTTCAAATATGTCTCAGTTTTCCTCCCCTGGTACTCGGGTGCAACATTCCAGACGCTTTACTAACACTCTCCCCACTTGGAGAGTCAGCGCCTTTAACCTCCTGTTTGGCCCAGTTTGCAATTTCTGCGGAAGATGAACAGGAATAGCGAGAACCAATGAGATGCTAGCTGGAGGTGTCTGGACGGGCAAATTTAACTCTCATTTCCCACCAGGAAGAGGAAATAACCAAAGGCTCAGCGTGCCGTACCGGAACCACATTAGGGCCTGAAGCCATCCTGCGGTGTTGCGGCCAGCTCAAAAGAAAGCGAGTTGAAGAAAGGAGCTCAGGGGCACTGTAATTCACAAACCTGCAGAGTTATAAATGACAGCTATCGTCCAAAAATAGACTGAAGTAAGGCTGCCAAGAGGACTTGAAAGCGGGGCAGAATTGCAGGAAACCGATTTCAGGAGGTAGACTGGAATTGCATTGAAAGCATAGGAAAAGAGGCAGAACGTCCACAATGATGCACTTGGCCAAAAAGGGCGTATGCGTTTTTTCCTGAATATATTCAGGAAAAAACGCATACGCCCTTTTTGGCCAACCAAGCAAGCTTGCAAAGGAAATCTGCACTACAATGAAGTCTCACTTCCCCCCGGTCAAAAGGGCCATCTGAAAAAAGTGTAAAAACCAGAAAGGCAGGACAGGCCATGGAGAACTGGGAGCCTTGTTATGCTGATGGGCGGGATGTAAATTGCCAACAACCACTCGGGAGAAGTGTATGGTGTTTCCTGAAACATCTAAAAAACAAAGCAACAGAACCTAGGGCACTTCCACTTATGGTCCTATAGCTTAGGGAAATTAAAATCAAAAAGACACAGCCACCCCAAAGTTTGGAACGGCTCTGTTTACAAGAACCTCGTTTACAGTACAAGTTCAACATCGCAGAAAGTGAAAAATGGATAAAGAACTTGTGGTACTTATGTACAATGCAGTATCACTCAGCAATGAAATCTATGTCATCAGGCCTGTAGCAGCATAATGAGTGGATTCAGGTACGATGATTCTAACTGAAATAAGTCACACAGAAAAAGAAACATCATAAGATATCACTAATACACGGAATGTAAACTTGGCTACACAGGAACTGCATTCCAGAACAGAACAGGGTCTCAAATTTGGAAAACCAACTTATGCTTGCTTAAGGGTAAAGGTGAGTTGGGTTGCTGCATAAAACCAGAGATTGAAATGAGCACAGATAAAGTTCCTTAAGTCAAATATGGAATAGACAAGAGCTACTCCTTGCTCAACGAAATGGACTCAACACCGCATATTAAACGCCTAAGAATGTACCTGACTAGTAAGTATCTTAAAACCTATGGATTGCTATGTCTCCGAAAGAGAATCAAGCATGTGTACAGGGGCATAAACGCAGCAGTGATAGGATTGGAGAGGTTCGGTGAGCAAATGAAGACCCTTTGAAGTCATATTGCATGGTACCCATTCCACGGGTTTCAACTACCCAGGTTTAAGTTATTCTTCCTTCAGCTAAAACATGCATGTGGAACCTAGAGTATGATCAACCATGTGATCGGGAGACGTGTTCAAATATGTCTCAGTTTTCGTACCCTGGTACTCGGGTGCAACATTCCAGATGCTTTACTAACACTCTCCCGACTTGGAGAGTCAGTCCCTTTAACCTCCTGTTTGGCCCAGTTTGCAATTTCTGCGGAAGATGAACAGGAATAGCGAGAACCAATGAGAGGCTAGCTGGAGGTGTCTGGACGGGCAAATTTAACTCTCATTTCCCACCAGGAAGACGAATTAACCAAAGGCTCAGCGTGCCGTGCCGGAACCAGATTAGGGCCTGAAGCCATCCTGCGGTGTTGCGGCCAGCTCAAAAGAAAGCGAGTTGAAGAAAGGAGCTCAGGGGCACTGTAATTCACAAACCTGCAGAGTTATAAATGACAGCTATCGTCCAAAAATAGACTGAAGTAAGGCTGCCAAGAGGACTTGAAAGCAGGGCAGAATTGCAGGAAACCGATTTCAGGAGGTAGACTGGAATTGCATTGAAAGCATAGGAAAAGAGGCAGAACGTCCACAATGATGCACTTGGCCAAAAAGGGCGTATGCGTTTTTTCCTGAATATATTCAGGAAAAAAAGCATACGCCCTTTTTGGCCAACCAAGCAAGCTTGCAAAGGAAATCTGCACTACAATGAAGTCTCACTTCCCCCCGGGCAAAAGGGCCATCTGAAAAAACTGTAAAATCCAGAAAGGCAGGACAGGCCATGGAGAACTGGGAGCCTTGTTATGCTGATGGGCGGGATGTAAATTGCCAACAACCACTCCGGAGAAGTGTATGGTGTTTCCTGAAACATCTAAAAAACAAAGCAACAGAGCCTAGGGCACTTCCACTTATGGTCCTATAGCTTACGGAAATTAAAATGAAAAAGACACAGCCACCCCAAAGTTTGGGACGCCTCCGTTTACAAGAACCTCGTTTACCATACAAGTTCAATATCACAGAAAGTGAAAAATGGATAAAGAACTTGTGGTACTTACGTACAATGCAGTATCACTCAGCAATGAAATCTATGTCATCACGCCCTTAGCAGCACAATGAGTGGATTAAGGTACGATGATTCTAACTGAAATAAGTCACACAGAAAAAGAAACATCATAAGATATCACTAATACACGGAATGTAAACTTGGCTACACAGGAATTGCATTCCAAAACAGAACAGGGTCTCAAATTTAGAAAACCAACTTATGCTTGCTTAAGGGGAAAGGTGAGTTGGGGTGCTGCATAAAACCAGAGATTGAAATGAGCACAGATAAAGTTCCTTAAGCCAAATATGGAATAGACAAGAGCTACTCCTTGCTCAACGAAATGGACTCAACACCCCATATTAAACGCCTAAGAATGTACCTGACTAGTAAGTATCTTAAAACCTATGGATTGCTATGTCTCCAAAAGAGAATCAAGCGTGCGTACAGGGGCATAAACGCAGCAGTGATAGGATTGGAGAGGTTCGGTGAGCAAATGAAGACCCTTTGAAGTCATATTGCATGGTACCCATTACACGGGTCTCAACTCTCCAGGTTTAAGGTATTCTTCCTTCAGCTAAATCATGCATGTGGAACCCAGAGTATGATCAACCATGTGAACGGGAGACGTGTTCAAATATGTCTCAGTTTTCCTCCCCTGGTACTCGGGTGCAACATTCCAGACGCTTTACTAACACTCTTCTGACTTGGAGAGTCAGTCCCTTTAACCTCCTGTTTGGCCCAGTTTGCAATTTCTGCGGAAGATGAACAGGAATAGCGAGAACCAATGAGAGACTAGCTGGAGGTGTCTGGACGGGCAAATTTAACTCTCCTTTCCCACCAGGAAGAGGAATTAACCAAAGGCTCAGCGTGCCGTGCCGGAACCAGATTAGGGCCTGAAGCCATCCTGCGGTGTTGCGGCCAGGTCACAAGAAAGCGAGTTGAAGAAAGGAGCTCAGGGGCACTGGAATTCACAAACCTGCAGAGTTATAAATGACAGCTATCGTCCAAAAATAGACTGAAGTAAGGCTGCCAAGAGGACTTGAAAGCGGGGCAGAATTGCAGGAAACCGATTTCAGGAGGTAGACTGGAATTGCATTGAAAGCATAGGAAAAGAGGCAGAACGTCCACAATGATGCACTTGGCAAAAAAGGGCGTATGCGTTCTTTCCTGAATATATTCAGGAAAAAACGCATACGCCCTTTTTGGCCAACAAAGCAAGCTTGCAAAGGAAATCTGCACTACAATGAAGTCTCACTTCCCCCCGGTCAAAAGGGCCATCTGAAAAAAGTGTAAAATCCAGAAAGGCAGGACAGGCCATGGACAACTGGGAGCCTTGTTATGCTGATGGGCGGGATGTAAATTGCCAACAGACACTCGGGAGAAGTGTATGGTGTTTCCTGAAACATCTAAAAAACAAAGCAACAGAGCCTAGGGCACTGCCACTTATGGTCCTATAGGTTAGGGAAATTAAAATCAAAAAGACACAGCCACCCCAAAGTTTGGAATGGCTCTGTTTACAAGAACCTCGTTTACAGTACAAGTTCAACATCGCAGAAAGTGAAAAATGGATAAAGAAGTTGTGGTATTTACTTACAAAGCAATATCACTCAGCAATGAAATCTGTGTCATCAGGCCCTTAGCAGCACAATGAGTGGATTCAGGTACGATGATTCTAACTGAAATAAGTCACACAGAAAAAGAAACATCATAAGATATCACTAATACACGGAATGTAAACTTGGCTACACAGGAACTGCATTCCAAAACAGAACAGGGTCTCAAATTTAGAAAACCAACTTATGCTTGCTTAAGGGGAAAGGTGAGTTGGGGTGCTGCATAAAACCAGAGATTGAAATGAGCACAGATAAAGTTCCTTAAGCCAAATATGGAATAGACAAGAGCTACTCCTTGCTCAACGAAATGGACTCAAAACCCCATATTAAACGCCTAAGAATGTACCTGACTAGTAAGTATCTTAAAACCTATGGATTGCTATGTCTCCAAAAGACAATCAAGCGTGTGTACAGGGGCATAAACGCAGCAGTGATAGGATTGGAGAGGTTCGGTGAGCAAATGAAGACCCTTTGAAGTCATATTGCATGGTACCCATTACACGGGTCTCAACTCTCCAGGTTTAAGGTATTCTTCCTTCAGCTAAAACATGCATGTGGAACCCAGAGTATGATCAACCATGTGAACGGGAGACGTGTTCAAATATGTCTCAGTTTTCCTCCCCTGGTACTCGGGTGCAACATTCCAGACGCTTTACTAACACTCTCCCCACTTGGAGAGTCAGTCCCTTTAACCTCCTGTTTGGCCCAGTTTGCAATTTCTGCGGAAGATGAACAGGAATAGCGAGAACCAATGAGAGGCTAGCTGGAGGTGTCTGGACGGGCAAATTTAACTCTCATTTCCCACCAGGAATTGAAATAACCAAAGGCTCAGCGTGCCGTACCGGAACCAGATTAGGGCCTGAAGCCATCCTGCGGTGTTGCGGCCAGCTCAAAAGAAAGCGAGTAGAAGAAAGGAGCCCAGGGGCACTGTAATTCACAAACCTGCAGAGTTATAAATGACAGCTATCGTCCAAAAATAGACTGAAGTAAGGCTGCCAAGAGGACTTGAAAGCGGGGCAGAATTGCAGGAAACCGATTTCAGGAGGTAGACTGGAATTGCATTGAAAGCATAGGAAAAGAGGCAGAACGTCCACAATGATGCACTTGGCCAAAAAGGGCGTATGCGTTTTTTCCTGAATATATTCAGGAAAAAACGCATACGCCCTTTTTGGCCAACCAAGCAAGCTTGCAAAGGAAATGTGCACTACAATGAAGTCTCACTTCCCCCCGGTCAAAAGGGCCATCTGAAAAAAGTGTAAAATCCAGAAAGGCAGGACAGGCCATGGAGAACTGGGAGCCTTGTTATGCTGATGGGCGGGATGTAAATTGCCAACAACCACTCGGGAGAAGTGTATGGTGTTTCCTGAAACATCTAAAAAACAAAGCAACAGAACCTAGGGCACTTCCACTTATGGTCCTATAGCTTAGGGAAATTAAAATCAAAAAGACACAGCCACCCCAAAGTTTGGAACGGCTCTGTTTACAAGAACCTCGTTTACAGTACAAGTTCAACATCGCAGAAAGTGAAAAACGGATAAAGAAATTGTGGTATTTACTTACAAAGCAATATCACTCAGCAATGAAATCTGTGTCATCAGGCCCTTAGCAGCACAATGAGTGGATTCAGGTATGATGATTCTAACTGAAGTAAGTCACACAGAAAAAGAAACATCATAAGATATCAGTAATACACGGAATGGAAACTTGGCTACACAGGAACTGAATTACAGAACAGAACAGGGTCTCAAATTTAGAAAACCAACTTATGCTTGCTTAAGGGTAAAGGTGAGTTGGGTTGCTGCATAAAACCAGAGATTGAAATGAGCACAGATAAAGTTCCTTAAGTCAAATATGGAATAGACAAGAGCTACTCCTTGCTCAACGAAATGGACTCAACACTGCATATTAAACGCCTAAGAATGTACCTGACTAGTAAGTATCGTAAAACCTATGGATTGCTATGTCTCCGAAAGAGAATCAAGCATGTGTACAGGGGCATAAACGCAGCAGTGATAGGATTGGAGAGGTTCGGTGAGCAAATGAAGACCCTTTGAAGTCATATTGCATGGTACCCATTCCACGGGTTTCAACTACCCAGGTTTAAGGTATTCTTCCTTCAGGTAAAACATGCATGTGGAACCTAGAGTATGATCAACCATGTGATCGGGAGACGTGTTCAAATATGTCTCAGTTTTCCTCCCCTGGTACTCGGGTGCAACATTCCAGACGCTTTACTAACACTCTCCCCACTTGGAGAGTCAGCGCCTTTAACCTCCTGTTTGGCCCAGTTTGCAATTTCTGCGGAAGATGAACAGGAATAGCGAGAACCAATGCGATGCTAGCTGGAGGTGTCTGGACGGGCAAATTTAACTCTCATTTCCCACCAGGAAGAGGAAATAACCAAAGGCTCTGCGTGCCGTACCGGAACCACATTAGGGCCTGAAGCCATCCTGCGGTGTTGCGGCCAGGTCACAAGAAAGCGAGTTGAAGAAAGGAGCTCAGGGGCACTGTAATTCACAAACCTGCAGAGTTATAAATGACAGCTATCGTCCAAAAATAGACTGAAGTAAGGCTGCCAAGAGGACTTGAAAGCGGGGCAGAATTGCAGGCAACCGATTTCAGGAGGTAGACTGGAATTGCATTGAAAGCATAGGAAAAGAGGCAGAACGTCCACAATGATGCACTTGGCCAAAAAGGGCGTATGCGTTTTTTCCTGAATATATTCAGGAAAAAACGCATACGCTCTTTTTGGCTAACCAAGCAAGCTTGCAAAGGAAATCTGCACTACAATGAAGTCTCACTTCCCCCCGGTCAAAAGGGCCATCTGAAAAAAGTGTAAAATCCAGAAAGGCAGGACAGACCATGGACAACTGGGAGCCTTGTTATGCTGATGGGCGGGATGTAAATTGCCAACAGACATTCGGGAGAAGTGTATGGTGTTTCCTGAAACATCTAAAAAACAAAGCAACAGAGCCTAGGGCACTGCCACTTATGGTCCTATAGCTTAGGGAAATTAAAATCAAAAAGACACAGCCACCCCAAACTTTCGAACGGCTCTGTTTACAAGAACCTCGTTTACAGTACAAGTTCAACATCGCAGAAAGTGAAAAATGGATAAAGAAGTTGTGGTATTTACTTACAAAGCAATATCACTCAGCAATGAAATCTGTGTCATCAGGCCCGTAGCAGCACAATGAGTGGATTCAGGTATGATGATTCTAACTGAAATAAGTCACACAGAAAAGAAACATCATAAGATATCAGTAATACACGGAATGTAAACTTGGCTACACAGGAACTGAATTACAGAACAGAACAGGGTCTCAAATTTAGAAAACCAACTTATGCTTGCTTAAGGGTAAAGGTGAGTTGGGGTGCTGCATAAAACCAGAGATTGAAATGAGCACAGATAAAGTTCCTTAAGCCGAATATGGAATAGACAAGAGCTACTCCTTGCTCAACGAAATGGACTCAACACCGCATATTAAACGCCTAAGAATGTACCTGACTAGTAAGTATCTTAAAACCTATGGATTGCTATGTCTCCAAAAGAGAATCAAGCGTGTGTACAGGGGCATAAACGCAGCAGTGATAGGATTGGAGAGGTTCGGTGAGCAAATGAAGACCCTTTGAAGTCATATTCCATGGTACCCATTACACGGGTCTCAACTCTCCAGGTGTAAGGTATTCTTCCTTCAGCTAAAACATGCATGTGGAACCTAGAGTATGATCAACCATGTGATCGGGAGACGTGTTCAAATATGTCTCAGTTTTCCTCCCCTGGTACTCGGGTGCAACATTCCAGACGCTTTACTAACACTCTCCCCACTTGGAGAGTCAGCGCCTTTAACCTCCTGTTTGGCCCAGTTTGCAATTTCTGCGGAAGATGAACAGGAATAGCGAGAACCAATGAGATGCTAGCTGGAGGTGTCTGGACGGGCAAATTTAACTCTCATTTCCCACCAGGAAGAGGAAATAACCAAAGGCTCAGCGTGCCGTACCGGAACCACATTAGGGCCTGAAGCCATCCTGCGGTGTTGCGGCCAGCTCAAAAGAAAGCGAGTTGAAGAAAGGAGCTCAGGGGCACTGTAATTCACAAACCTGCAGAGTTATAAATGACAGCTATCGTCCAAAAATAGACTGAAGTAAGGCTGCCAAGAGGACTTGAAAGCGGGGCAGAATTGCAGGAAACCGATTTCAGGAGGTAGACTGGAATTGCATTGAAAGCATAGGAAAAGAGGCAGAACGTCCACAATGATGCACTTGGCCAAAAAGGGCGTATGCGTTTTTTCCTGAATATATTCAGGAAAAAACGCATACGCCCTTTTTGGCCAACCAAGCAAGCTTGCAAAGGAAATCTGCACTACAATGAAGTCTCACTTCCCCCCGGTCAAAAGGGCCATCTGAAAAAAGTGTAAAAACCAGAAAGGCAGGACAGGCCATGGAGAACTGGGAGCCTTGTTATGCTGATGGGCGGGATGTAAATTGCCAACAACCACTCGGGAGAAGTGTATGGTGTTTCCTGAAACATCTAAAAAACAAAGCAACAGAACCTAGGGCACTTCCACTTATGGTCCTATAGCTTAGGGAAATTAAAATCAAAAAGACACAGCCACCCCAAAGTTTGGAACGGCTCTGTTTACAAGAACCTCGTTTACAGTACAAGTTCAACATCGCAGAAAGTGAAAAATGGATAAAGAACTTGTGGTACTTATGTACAATGCAGTATCACTCAGCAATGAAATCTATGTCATCAGGCCCGTAGCAGCATAATGAGTGGATTCAGGTACGATGATTCTAACTGAAATAAGTCACACAGAAAAAGAAACATCATAAGATATCACTAATACACGGAATGTAAACTTGGCTACACAGGAACTGCATTCCAGAACAGAACAGGGTCTCAAATTTGGAAAACCAACTTATGCTTGCTTAAGGGTAAAGGTGAGTTGGGTTGCTGCATAAAACCAGAGATTGAAATGAGCACAGATAAAGTTCCTTAAGTCAAATATGGAATAGACAAGAGCTACTCCTTGCTCAACGAAATGGACTCAACACCGCATATTAAACGCCTAAGAATGTACCTGACTAGTAAGTATCTTAAAACCTATGGATTTCTATGTCTCCGAAAGAGAATCAAGCATGTGTACAGGGGCATAAACGCAGCAGTGATAGGATTGGAGAGGTTCGGTGAGCAAATGAAGACCCTTTGAAGTCATATTGCATGGTACCCATTCCACGGGTTTCAACTACCCAGGTTTAAGTTATTCTTCCTTCAGCTAAAACATGCATGTGGAACCTAGAGTATGATCAACCATGTGATCGGGAGACGTGTTCAAATATGTCTCAGTTTTCGTACCCTGGTACTCGGGTGCAACATTCCAGATGCTTTACTAACACTCTCCCGACTTGGAGAGTCAGTCCCTTTAACCTCCTGTTTGGCCCAGTTTGCAATTTCTGCGGAAGATGAACAGGAATAGCGAGAACCAATGAGAGGCTAGCTGGAGGTGTCTGGACGGGCAAATTTAACTCTCATTTCCCACCAGGAAGACGAATTAACCAAAGGCTCAGCGTGCCGTGCCGGAACCAGATTAGGGCCTGAAGCCATCCTGCGGTGTTGCGGCCAGCTCAAAAGAAAGCGAGTTGAAGAAAGGAGCTCAGGGGCACTGTAATTCACAAACCTGCAGAGTTATAAATGACAGCTATCGTCCAAAAATAGACTGAAGTAAGGCTGCCAAGAGGACTTGAAAGCAGGGCAGAATTGCAGGAAACCGATTTCAGGAGGTAGACTGGAATTGCATTGAAAGCATAGGAAAAGAGGCAGAACGTCCACAATGATGCACTTGGCCAAAAAGGGCGTATGCGTTTTTTCCTGAATATATTCAGGAAAAAAAGCATACGCCCTTTTTGGCCAACCAAGCAAGCTTGCAAAGGAAATCTGCACTACAATGAAGTCTCACTTCCCCCCGGGCAAAAGGGCCATCTGAAAAAACTGTAAAATCCAGAAAGGCAGGACAGGCCATGGAGAACTGGGAGCCTTGTTATGCTGATGGGCGGGATGTAAATTGCCAACAACCACTCCGGAGAAGTGTATGGTGTTTCCTGAAACATCTAAAAAACAAAGCAACAGAGCCTAGGGCACTTCCACTTATGGTCCTATAGCTTACGGAAATTAAAATGAAAAAGACACAGCCACCCCAAAGTTTGGGACGCCTCCGTTTACAAGAACCTCGTTTACCATACAAGTTCAATATCACAGAAAGTGAAAAATGGATAAAGAACTTGTGGTACTTACGTACAATGCAGTATCACTCAGCAATGAAATCTATGTCATCACGCCCTTAGCAGCACAATGAGTGGATTAAGGTACGATGATTCTAACTGAAATAAGTCACACAGAAAAAGAAACATCATAAGATATCACTAATACACGGAATGTAAACTTGGCTACACAGGAATTGCATTCCAAAACAGAACAGGGTCTCAAATTTAGAAAACCAACTTATGCTTGCTTAAGGGGAAAGGTGAGTTGGGGTGCTGCATAAAACCAGAGATTGAAATGAGCACAGATAAAGTTCCTTAAGCCAAATATGGAATAGACAAGAGCTACTCCTTGCTCAACGAAATGGACTCAACACCCCATATTAAACGCCTAAGAATGTACCTGACTAGTAAGTATCTTAAAACCTATGGATTGCTATGTCTCCAAAAGAGAATCAAGCGTGCGTACAGGGGCATAAACGCAGCAGTGATAGGATTGGAGAGGTTCGGTGAGCAAATGAAGACCCTTTGAAGTCATATTGCATGGTACCCATTACACGGGTCTCAACTCTCCAGGTTTAAGGTATTCTTCCTTCAGCTAAATCATGCATGTGGAACCCAGAGTATGATCAACCATGTGAACGGGAGACGTGTTCAAATATGTCTCAGTTTTCCTCCCCTGGTACTCGGGTGCAACATTCCAGACGCTTTACTAACACTCTTCTGACTTGGAGAGTCAGTCCCTTTAACCTCCTGTTTGGCCCAGTTTGCAATTTCTGCGGAAGATGAACAGGAATAGCGAGAACCAATGAGAGACTAGCTGGAGGTGTCTGGACGGGCAAATTTAACTCTCCTTTCCCACCAGGAAGAGGAATTAACCAAAGGCTCAGCGTGCCGTGCCGGAACCAGATTAGGGCCTGAAGCCATCCTGCGGTGTTGCGGCCAGGTCACAAGAAAGCGAGTTGAAGAAAGGAGCTCAGGGGCACTGGAATTCACAAACCTGCAGAGTTATAAATGACAGCTATCGTCCAAAAATAGACTGAAGTAAGGCTGCCAAGAGGACTTGAAAGCGGGGCAGAATTGCAGGAAACCGATTTCAGGAGGTAGACTGGAATTGCATTGAAAGCATAGGAAAAGAGGCAGAACGTCCACAATGATGCACTTGGCAAAAAAGGGCGTATGCGTTCTTTCCTGAATATATTCAGGAAAAAACGCATACGCCCTTTTTGGCCAACAAAGCAAGCTTGCAAAGGAAATCTGCACTACAATGAAGTCTCACTTCCCCCCGGTCAAAAGGGCCATCTGAAAAAAGTGTAAAATCCAGAAAGGCAGGACAGGCCATGGACAACTGGGAGCCTTGTTATGCTGATGGGCGGGATGTAAATTGCCAACAGACACTCGGGAGAAGTGTATGGTGTTTCCTGAAACATCTAAAAAACAAAGCAACAGAGCCTAGGGCACTGCCACTTATGGTCCTATAGGTTAGGGAAATTAAAATCAAAAAGACACAGCCACCCCAAAGTTTGGAATGGCTCTGTTTACAAGAACCTCGTTTACAGTACAAGTTCAACATCGCAGAAAGTGAAAAATGGATAAAGAAGTTGTGGTATTTACTTACAAAGCAATATCACTCAGCAATGAAATCTGTGTCATCAGGCCCTTAGCAGCACAATGAGTGGATTCAGGTACGATGATTCTAACTGAAATAAGTCACACAGAAAAAGAAACATCATAAGATATCACTAATACACGGAATGTAAACTTGGCTACACAGGAACTGCATTCCAAAACAGAACAGGGTCTCAAATTTAGAAAACCAACTTATGCTTGCTTAAGGGGAAAGGTGAGTTGGGGTGCTGCATAAAACCAGAGATTGAAATGAGCACAGATAAAGTTCCTTAAGCCAAATATGGAATAGACAAGAGCTACTCCTTGCTCAACGAAATGGACTCAAAACCCCATATTAAACGCCTAAGAATGTACCTGACTAGTAAGTATCTTAAAACCTATGGATTGCTATGTCTCCAAAAGAGAATCAAGCGTGTGTACAGGGGCATAAACGCAGCAGTGATAGGATTGGAGAGGTTCGGTGAGCAAATGAAGACCCTTTGAAGTCATATTGCATGGTACCCATTACACGGGTCTCAACTCTCCAGGTTTAAGGTATTCTTCCTTCAGCTAAAACATGCATGTGGAACCCAGAGTATGATCAACCATGTGAACGGGAGACGTGTTCAAATATGTCTCAGTTTTCCTCCCCTGGTACTCGGGTGCAACATTCCAGACGCTTTACTAACACTCTCCCCACTTGGAGAGTCAGTCCCTTTAACCTCCTGTTTGGCCCAGTTTGCAATTTCTGCGGAAGATGAACAGGAATAGCGAGAACCAATGAGAGGCTAGCTGGAGGTGTCTGGACGGGCAAATTTAACTCTCATTTCCCAACAGGAATTGAAATAACCAAAGGCTCAGCGTGCCGTACCGGAACCAGATTAGGGCCTGAAGCCATCCTGCGGTGTTGCGGCCAGCTCAAAAGAAAGCGAGTAGAAGAAAGGAGCCCAGGGGCACTGTAATTCACAAACCTGCAGAGTTATAAATGACAGCTATCGTCCAAAAATAGACTGAAGTAAGGCTGCCAAGAGGACTTGAAAGCGGGGCAGAATTGCAGGAAACCGATTTCAGGAGGTAGACTGGAATTGCATTGAAAGCATAGGAAAAGAGGCAGAACGTCCACAATGATGCACTTGGCCAAAAAGGGCGTATGCGTTCTTTCCTGAATATATTCAGGAAAAAACGCATACGCCCTTTTTGGCCAACCAAGCAAGCTTGCAAAGGAAATCTGCACTACAATGAAGTCTCACTTCCCCCCGGTCAAAAGGGCCATCTGAATAAAGTGTAAAATCCGGAAAGGCAGGACAGGCCATGGAGAACTGGGAGCCTTGTTATGCTGATGGGCGGGATGTAAATTGCCAACAACCACTCGGGAGAAGTGTATGGTGTTTCCTGAAACATCTAAAAAACAAAGCAACAGAGCCTAGGGCACTGCCACTTATGGTCCTATAGCTTAGGGAAATTAAAATCAAAAAGACACAGCCACCCCAATGTTTGGGACGCCTCTGTTTACAAGAACCTCGTTTACAGTACAAGTTCAACATCGCAGAAAGTGAAAAATGGATAAAGAAGTTGTGGTATTTACTTACAAAGCAATAACACTCAGCAATGAAATCTGTGTCATCAGGCCCTTAGCAGCACAATGAGTGGATTCAGGTATGATGATTCTAACTGAAGTAAGTCACACAGAAAAAGAAACATCATAAGATATCACTAATACACGGAATGTAAACTTGGCTACACAGGAACTGAATTACAGAACAGAACTCGGTCTCAAATTTAGAAAACCAACTTATTCTTGCTTAAGGGTAAAGGTGAGTGGGGGTGCTGCATAAAACCAGAGATTGAAATGAGCACAGATAAAGTTCCTTAAGCCAAATATGGAATAGACAAGAGCTACTCCTTGCTCAATGAAATGGACTCAACACCGCATATTAAACGCCTAAGAATGTACCTGACTAGTAAGTATCGTAAAACCTATGGATTGCTATGTCTCCAAAAGAGAATCAAGCATGTGTACAGGGGCATAAACGCAGCAGTGATAGGATTGGAGAGGTTCGGTGAGCAAATGAAGACCCTTTGAAGTCATATTGCATGGTACCCATTCCACGGGTCTCAACTCTCCAGGTTTAAGGTATTCTTCCTTCAGCTAAAACATGCATGTGGAACCCAAGTATGATCAACCATGTGAACGGGAGACGTGTTCAAATATGTCTCAGTTTTCCTCCCCTGGTACTCGGGTGCAACATTCCAGACGCTTTACTAACACTCTGCCCACTTGGAGAGTCAGCGCCTTTAACCTCCTGTTTGGCCCAGTTTGCAATTTCTGCGGAAGATGAACAGGAATAGCGAGAACCAATGAGAGGCTAGCTGGAGGTGTCTGGACGGGCAAATTATTCCTGAATATATTCAGGAAAAAACGCATACGCCCTTTTTGGCCAACCAAGCAAGCTTGCAAAGGAAATCTGCACTACAATGAAGTCTCACTTCCCCACGGTCAAAAGGGCCATCTGAAAAAAGTGTAAAATCCAGAAAGGCAGGACAGGCCATGGAGAACTGGGAGCCTTGTTATGCTGATGGGCGGGATGTAAATTGCCAACAACCACTCGGGAGAAGTGTATGGTGTTTCCTGAAACATCTAAAAAACAAAGCAACAGAACCTAGGGCACTTCCACTTATGGTCCTATAGCTTAGGGAAATTAAAATCAAAAAGACACAGCCACCCCAAAGTTTGGAACGGCTCTGTTTACAAGAACCTCGTTTACAGTACAAGTTCAACATCGCAGAAAGTGAAAAATGGATAAAGAAGTTGTGGTATTTACTTACAAAGCAATATCACTCAGCAATGAAATCTGTGTCATCAGGCCCTTAGCAGCACAATGAGTGGATTCAGGTATGATGATTCTAACTGAAGTAAGTCACACAGAAAAAGAAACATCATAAGATATCAGTAGTACACGGAATGTAAACTTGGCTACACAGGAACTGAATTACAGAACAGAACATGGACTCAAATTTAGAAAACCAACTTATGCTTGCTTAAGGGTAAAGGTGAGTTGGGGTGCTGCATAAAACGAGAGATTGAAATGAGCACAGATAAAGTTCCTTAAGTCAAATATGGAATAGACAAGAACTACTCCTTGCTCAACGAAATGGACTCAACACCGCCTATTAAACGCCTAAGAATGTACCTGACTAGTAAGTATCTTAAAACCTATGGATTGCTATGTCTCCGAAAGAGAATCAAGCATGTGTACAGGGGCATAAACGCAGCAGTGATAGGATTGGAGAGGTTCGGTGAGCAAATGAAGACCCTTTGAAGTCATATTGCATGGTACCCATTCCACGGGTTTCAACTACCCAGGTTTAAGGTATTCTTCCTTCAGCTAAAACATGCATGTGGAACCTAGAGTATGATCAACCATGTGATCGGGAGACGTGTTCAAATATGTCTCAGTTTTCGTACCATGGTACTCGGGTGCAACATTCCAGATGCTTTACTAACACTCTCCCGACTTGGAGAGTCAGTCCCTTTAACCTCCTGTTTGGCCCAGTTTGCAATTTCTGCGGAAGATGAACAGGAATAGCGAGAACCAATGAGAGACTAGCTGGAGGTGTCTGGACGGGCAAATTTAACTCTCATTTCCCACCAGGAAGAGGAAATAACCAAAGGCTCAGCGTGCCGTGCCGGAACCAGATTAGGGCCTGAAGCCATCCTGCGGTGTTGCGGCCAGGTCACAAGAAAGCGAGTTGAAGAAAGGAGCTCAGGGGCACTGTAATTCACAAACCTGCAGAGTTATAAATGACAGCTATCGTCCAAAAATAGACTGAAGTAAGGCTGCCAAGAGGACTTGAAAGCGGGGCAGAATTGCAGGAAACCGATTTCAGGAGGTAGACTGGAATTGCATTGAAAGCATAGGAAAAGAGGCAGAACGTCCACAATGATGCACTTGGCCAAAAAGGGCGTATGCGTTTTTTCCTGAATATATTCAGGAAAAAAAGCATACGCCCTTTTTGGCCAACCAAGCAAGCTTGCAAAGGAAATCTGCACTACAATGAAGTCTCACTTCCCCCCGGTCAAAAGGGCCATCTGAAAAAAGTGTAAAATCCAGAAAGGCAGGACAGGCCATGGAGAACTGGGAGCCTTGTTATGCTGATGGGCTGGATGTAAATTGCCAACAGACACTCGGGAGAAGTGTATGGTGTTTCCTGAAACATCTAAAAAACAAAGCAACAGAGCCTAGGGCACTGCCACTTACGGTCCTATAGCTTAGGGAAATTAAAATCAAAAAGACACAGCCACCCCAAAGTTTGGGACGCCTCTGTTTACAAGAACCTCGTTTACAGTACAAGTTCAACATCGCAGAAAGTGAAAAATGGATAAAGAAGTTGTGGTATTTACTTACAAAGCAATATCACTCAGCAATGAAATCTGTGTCATCAGGCCCTTAGCAGCACAATGAGTGGATTCAGGTATGATGATTCTAACTGAAGTAAGTCACACAGAAAAAGAAACATCATAAGATATCACTAATACACGGAATGTAAACTTGGCTACACAGGAACTGAATTACAGAACAGAACAGGGTCTCAAATTTACAAAACCAACTTATTCTTGCTTAAGGGTAAAGGTGAGTGGGGGTGCTGCATAAAACCAGAGATTGAAATGAGCACAGATAAAGTTCCTTAAGCCAAATATGGAATAGACAAGAGCTACTCCTTGCTCAATGAAATGGACTCAACACCGCATATTAAACGCCTAAGAATGTACCTGACTAGTAAGTATCGTAAAACCTATGGATTGCTATGTCTCCAAAAGAGAATCAAGCATGTGTACAGGGGCATAAACGCAGCAGTGATAGGATTGGAGAGGTTCGGTGAGCAAATGAAGACCCTTTGAAGTCATATTGCATGGTACCCATTCCACGGGTCTCAACTCTCCAGGTTTAAGGTATTCTTCCTTCAGCTAAAACATGCATGTGGAACCCAAGTATGATCAACCATGTGAACGGGAGACGTGTTCAAATATGTCTCAGTTTTCCTCCCCTGGTACTCGGGTGCAACATTCCAGACGCTTTACTAACACTCTCCCCACTTGGAGAGTCAGCGCCTTTAACCTCCTGTTTGGCCCAGTTTGCAATTTCTGCGGAAGATGAACAGGAATAGCGAGAACCAATGAGAGGCTAGCTGGAGGTGTCTGGACGGGCAAATTATTCCTGAATATATTCAGGAAAAAACGCATACGCCCTTTTTGGCCAACCAAGCAAGCTTGCAAAGGAAATCTGCACTACAATGAAGTCTCACTTCCCCCCGTTCAGAAGGGCCATCTGAAAAAAGTGTAAAATCCAGAAAGGCAGGACAGGCCAAGGACAACTGGGAGCCTTGTTATGCTGATGGGCGGGATGTAAATTGCCAAAAGACACTCGGGAGAAGTGTATGGTGTTTCCTGAAACATCTAAAAAACAAAGCAACAGAGCCTAGGGCACTGCCACTTATGGTCCTATAGCTTAGGGAAATTAAAATCAAAAAGACACAGCCACCCCAAGTTTGGGACGCCTCTGTTTACAAGAACCTCGTTTACAGTACAAGTTCAACATTGCAGAAAGTGAAAAATGGATAAAGAAGTTGTGGTATTTACTTACAAAGCCATATCACTCAGCAATGAAATCTATGTCATCAGGCCCTTAGCATCACAATGAGTGGATTCAGGTATGATGATTCTAACTGAAATAAGTCACAGAGAAAAAGAAACATCATAAGATATCAGTAATACACGGAATGTAAACTTGGCTACACAGGAACTGAATTACAGAACAGAACAGGGACTCAAATTTAGAAAACCAACTTATGCTTGCTTAAGGGTAAAGGTGAGTTGGGGTGCTGCATAAAACCAGAGATTGAAATGAGCACAGATAAAGTTCCTTAAGTCAAATATGGAATAGACAAGAACTACTCCTTGCTCAACGAAATGGACTCAACACCGCCTATTAAACGCCTAAGAATGTACCTGACTAGTAAGTATCTTAAAACCTATGGATTGCTATGTCTCCGAAAGAGAATCAAGCATGTGTACAGGGGCATAAACGCAGCAGTGATAGGATTGGAGAGGTTCGGTGAGCAAATGAAGACCCTTTGAAGTCATATTGCATGGTACCCATTCCACGGGTTTCAACTACCCAGGTTTAAGGTATTCTTCCTTCAGCTAAAACATGCATGTGGAACCTAGAGTATGATCAACCATGTGATCGGGAGACGTGTTCAAATATGTCTCAGTTTTCGTACCCTGGTACTCGGGTGCAACATTCCAGATGCTTTACTAACACTCTCCCGACTTGGAGAGTCAGTCCCTTTAACCTCCTGTTTGGCCCAGTTTGCAATTTCTGCGGAAGATGAACAGGAATAGCGAGAACCAATGAGAGACTAGCTGGAGGTGTCTGGACGGGCAAATTTAACTCTCATTTCCCACCAGGAAGAGGAAATAACCAAAGGCTCAGCGTGCCGTGCCGGAACCAGATTAGGGCCTGAAGCCATCCTGCGGTGTTGCGGCCAGGTCACAAGAAAGCGAGTTGAAGAAAGGAGCTCAGGGGCACTGTAATTCACAAACCTGCAGAGTTATAAATGACAGCTATCGTCCAAAAATAGACTGAAGTAAGGCTGCCAAGAGGACTTGAAAGCGGGGCAGAATTGCAGGAAACCGATTTCAGGAGGTAGACTGGAATTGCATTGAAAGCATAGGAAAAGAGGCAGAACGTCCACAATGATGCACTTGGCCAAAAAGGGCGTATGCTTTTTTTCCTGAATATATTCAGGAAAAAAAGCATACGCCCTTTTTGGCCAACCAAGCAAGCTTGCAAAGGAAATCTGCACTACAATGAAGTCTCACTTCCCCCCGGTCAAAAGGGCCATCTGAAAAAAGTGTAAAATCCAGAAAGGCAGGACAGGCCATGGAGAACTGGGAGCCTTGTTATGCTGATGGGCTGGATGTAAATTGCCAACAGACACTCGGGAGAAGTGTATGGTGTTTCCTGAAACATCTAAAAAACAAAGCAACAGAGCCTAGGGCACTGCCACTTAATGTCCTATAGCTTAGGGAAATTAAAATCAAAAAGACACAGCCACCCCAAAGTTTGGGACGCCTCTGTTTACAAGAACCTCGTTTACAGTACAAGTTCAACATCGCAGAAAGTGAAAAATGGATAAAGAAGTTGTGGTATTTACTTACAAAGCAATATCACTCAGCAATGAAATCTGTGTCATCAGGCCCTTAGCAGCACAATGAGTGGATTCAGGTATGATGATTCTAACTGAAATAAGTCACACAGAAAAAGAAACATCATAAGATATCACTAATACACGGAATGTAAACTTGGCTACACAGGAACTGAATTACAGAACAGAACAGGGTCTCAAATTTAGAAAACCAACTTATTCTTGCTTAAGGGTAAAGGTGAGTGGGGGTGCTGCATAAAACCAGAGATTGAAATGAGCACAGATAAAGTTCCTTAAGCCAAATATGGAATAGACAAGAGCTACTCCTTGCTCAATGAAATGGACTCAACACCGCATATTAAACGCCTAAGAATGTACCTGACTAGTAAGTATCGTAAAACCTATGGATTGCTATGTCTCCAAAAGAGAATCAAGCATGTGTACAGGGGCATAAACGCAGCAGTGATAGGATTGGAGAGGTTCGGTGAGCAAATGAAGACCCTTTGAAGTCATATTGCATGGTACCCATTCCACGGGTCTCAACTCTCCAGGTTTAAGGTATTCTTCCTTCAGCTAAAACATGCATGTGGAACCCAAGTATGATCAACCATGTGAACGGGAGACGTGTTCAAATATGTCTCAGTTTTCCTCCCCTGGTACTCGGGTGCAACATTCCAGACGCTTTACTAACACTCTCCCCACTTGGAGAGTCAGCGCCTTTAACCTCCTGTTTGGCCCAGTTTGCAATTTCTGCGGAAGATGAACAGGAATAGCGAGAACCAATGAGAGGCTAGCTGGAGGTGTCTGGACGGGCAAATTATTCCTGAATATATTCAGGAAAAAATGCATACGCCCTTTTTGGCCAACCAAGCAAGCTTGCAAAGGAAATCTGCACTACAATGAAGTCTCACTTCCCCCCGGTCAGAAGGGCCATCTGAAAAAAGTGTAAAATCCAGAAAGGCAGGACAGGCCAAGGACAACTGGGAGCCTTGTTATGCTGATGGGCGGGATGTAAATTGCCAACAGACACTCGGGAGAAGTGTATGGTGTTTCCTGAAACATCTAAAAAACAAAGCAACAGAGCCTAGGGCACTGCCACTTATGGTCCTATAGCTTAGGGAAATTAAAATCAAAAAGACACAGCCACCCCAAGTTTGGGACGCCTCTGTTTACAAGAACCTCGTTTACAGTACAAGTTCAACATTGCAGAAAGTGAAAAATGGATAAAGAAGTTGTGGTATTTACTTACAAAGCCATATCACTCAGCAATGAAATCTATGTTATCAGGCCCTTAGCATCACAATGACTGGATTCAGGTATGATGATTCTAACTGAAATAAGTCACAGAGAAAAAGAAACATCATAAGATATCAGTAATACACGGAATGTAAACTTGGCTACACAGGAACTGAATTACAGAACAGAACATGGACTCAAATTTAGAAAACCAACTTATGCTTGCTTAAGGGTAAAGGTGAGTTGGGGTGCTGCATAAAACCAGAGATTGAAATGAGCACAGATAAAGTTCCTTAAGTCAAATATGGAATAGACAAGAACTACTCCTTGCTCAACGAAATGGACTCAACACCGCCTATTAAACGCCTAAGAATGTACCTGACTAGTAAGTATCTTAAAACCTATGGATTGCTATGTCTCCGAAAGAGAATCAAGCATGTGTACAGGGGCATAAACGCAGCAGTGATAGGATTGGAGAGGTTCGGTGAGCAAATGAAGACCCTTTGAAGTCATATTGCATGGTACCCATTCCACGGGTTTCAACTACCCAGGTTTAAGGTATTCTTCCTTCAGCTAAAACATGCATGTGGAACCTAGAGTATGATCAACCATGTGATCGGGAGACGTGTTCAAATATGTCTCAGTTTTCGTACCCTGGTACTCAGGTGCAACATTCCAGATGCTTTACTAACACTCTCCCGACTTGGAGAGTCAGTCCCTTTAACCTCCTGTTTGGCCCAGTTTGCAATTTCTGCGGAAGATGAACAGGAATAGCGAGAACCAATGTGAGACTAGCTGGAGGTGTCTGGACGGGCAAATTTAACTCTCATTTCCCACCAGGAAGAGGAAATAACCAAAGGCTCAGCGTGCCGTGCCGGAACCAGATTAGGGCCTGAAGCCATCCTGCGGTGTTGCGGCCAGGTCACAAGAAAGCGAGTTGAAGAAAGGAGCTCAGGGGCACTGTAATTCACAAACCTGCAGAGTTATAAATGACAGCTATCGTCCAAAAATAGACTGAAGTAAGGCTGCCAAGAGGACTTGAAAGCGGGGCAGAATTGCAGGAAACCGATTTCAGGAGGTAGACTGGAATTGCATTGAAAGCATAGGAAAAGAGGCAGAACGTCCACAATGATGCACTTGGCCAAAAAGGGCGTATGCTTTTTTTCCTGAATATATTCAGGAAAAAAAGCATACGCCCTTTTTGGCCAACCAAGCAAGCTTGCAAAGGAAATCTGCACTACAATGAAGTCTCACTTCCCCCCGGTCAAAAGGGCCATCTGAAAAAAGTGTAAAATCCAGAAAGGCAGGACAGGCCATGGAGAACTGGGAGCCTTGTTATGCTGATGGGCTGGATGTAAATTGCCAACAGACACTCGGGAGAAGTGTATGGTGTTTCCTGAAACATCTAAAAAACAAAGCAACAGAGCCTAGGGCACTGCCACTTATGGTCCTATAGCTTAGGGAAATTAAAATCAAAAAGACACAGCCACCCCAAAGTTTGGGACGCCTCTGTTTACAAGAACCTCGTTTACAGTACAAGTTCAACATCGCAGAAAGTGAAAAATGGATAAAGAAGTTGTGGTATTTACTTACAAAGCAATATCACTCAGCAATGAAATCTGTGTCATCAGGCCCTTAGCAGCACAATGAGTGGATTCAGGTATGATGATTCTAACTGAAGTAAGTCACACAGAAAAAGAAACATCATAAGATATCACTAATACACGGAATGTAAACTTGGCTACACAGGAACTGAATTACAGAACAGAACAGGGTCTCAAATTTAGAAAACCAACTTATTCTTGCTTAAGGGTAAAGGTGAGTGGGGGTGCTGCATAAAACCAGAGATTGAAATGAGCACAGATAAAGTTCCTTAAGCCAAATATGGAATAGACAAGAGCTACTCCTTGCTCAATGAAATGGACTCAACACCGCATATTAAACGCCTAAGAATGTACCTGACTAGTAAGTATCGTAAAACCTATGGATTGCTATGTCTCCAAAAGAGAATCAAGCATGTGTACAGGGGCATAAACGCAGCAGTGATAGGATTGGAGAGGTTCGGTGAGCAAATGAAGACCCTTTGAAGTCATATTGCATGGTACCCATTCCACGGGTCTCAACTCTCCAGGTTTAAGGTATTCTTCCTTCAGCTAAAACATGCATGTGGAACCCAAGTATGATCAACCATGTGAACGGGAGACGTGTTCAAATATGTCTCAGTTTTCCTCCCCTGGTACTCGGGTGCAACATTCCAGACGCTTTACTAACACTCTCCCCACTTGGAGAGTCAGCGCCTTTAACCTCCTGTTTGGCCCAGTTTGCAATTTCTGCGGAAGATGAACAGGAATAGCGAGAACCAATGAGAGGCTAGCTGGAGGTGTCTGGACGGGCAAATTTAACTCTCATTTCCCACCAGGAAGAGGAAATAACCAAAGGCTCAGCATGCCGGGCCGGAACCAGATTAGGGTCTGAAGCCATCCTGCGGTGTTGCGGCCAGGTCACAAGAAAGCAAGTTGAAGAAAGGAGCTCAGGGGCACTGTAATTCACAAACCTGCAGAGTTATAAATGACAGCTATCGTCCAAAAATAGACTGAAGTAAGGCTGCCAAGAGGACTTGAAAGCGGGGCAGAATTGCAGGAAACCGATTTCAGGAGGTAGACTGGAATTGCATTGAAAGCATAGGAAAAGCGGCAGAACGTCCACAATGATGCACTTGGCCAAAAAGGGCGTATGCGTTTTTTCCTGAATATATTCAGGAAAAAACGCATACGCACTTTTTGGCCAACCAAGCAAGCTTGCAAAGGAAATCTGCACTACAATGAAGTCTCACTTCCCCCCGGTCAAAAGGGCCATGTGAAAAAAGTGTAAAATCCAGAAAGGCAACAGGCCATTGAGAACTGGGAGCCTTGTTATGCTGATGGGCGGGATGTAAATTGCCAACAGACACTAGGGAGAAGTGTATGTTGTTTCCTGAAACATCTAAAAAACAAAGCAACAGAGCCTAGGGCACTTCCACTTATGGTCCTATAGCTTAGGGAAATTAAAATCAAAAAGACACAGCCACCCCAAAGATTGGAACGGCTCTGTTTACAAGAACCTCGTTTACAGTACAAGTTCAACATCGCAGAAAGTGAAAAATGGATAAAGAACTTGTGGTACTTAAGTACAATGCAGTATCACTCAGCAATGAAATCTATGTCATCAGGCCCGTAGCAGCATAATGAGTAGATTCAGGTACGATGATTCTAACTGAAATAAGTCACACAGAAAAAGAAACATCATAAGATATCAGTAATACACGGAATGTAAACTTGGCTACACAGGAACTGAATTCCAAAACAGAAAAGGTTCTCAAATTTAGAAAACCAACTTATGCTTGCTTAAGGGGAAAGGTGAGTTGGGTTGCTGCATAAAACCAGAGATTGAAATGAGCACAGATAAAGTTCCTTAAGCCAAATATGGAATAGACAAGAGCTACTCCTTGCTCAACGAAATGGACTCAACACCGCATATTAAACACCTAAGAATGTACCTGACTAGTAAGTATCTTAAAACCTATGGATTGCTATGTCTCCGAAAGAGAATCAAGCATGTGTACAGGGGCATAAACGCAGCAGTGATAGGATTGGAGAGGTTCGGTGAGCAAATGAAGACCCTTTGAAGTCATATTGCATGGTACCCATTACACGGGTCTCAACTCTCAAGGTTTAAGGTATTCTTCCTTCAGCTAAAACATGCATGTGGAACCCAAGTATGATCAACCATGTGAACGGGAGACGTGTTCAAATATGTCTCAGTTTTCCTCCCCTGGTACTCGGGTGTAACATTCCAGACGCTTTGCTAACACTCTCCCCACTTGGAGAGTCAGTCCCTTTAACCTCCTGTTTGGCCCAGTTTGCAATTTCTGCGGAAGATGAACAGGAATAGCGAGAACCAATGAGAGGCTAGCTGGAGGTGTCTGGACGGGCAAATTTAACTCTCATTTCCCACCAGGAAGAGGAATTAACCAAAGGCTCAGCATGCCGGGCCGGAACCAGATTAGGGCCTGAAGCCATCCTGCGGTGTTGCGGCCAGGTCACAAGAAAGCGAGTTGAAGAAAGGAGCTCAGGGGCACTGTAATTCACAAACCTGCAGAGTTATAAATGACAGCTATCGTCCAAAAATATACTGAAGTAAGGCTGCCAAGAGGACTTGAAAGCGGGGCAGAATTGCAGGAAACCGATTTCAGGAGGTAGACTGGAATTGCATTGAAAGCATAGGAAAAGAGGCAGAACGTCCACAATGATGCACTTGGCCAAAAAGGGCGTATGCGTTTTTTCCTGAATATATTCAGGAAAAAACGCATACGCCCTTTTTGGCCAACCAAGCAAGCTTGCAAAGGAAATCTGCACTACAATGAAGTCTCACTTCCCCCCGGTCAAAAGGGCCATCTGAAAAAAGTGTAAAATCCAGAAAGGCAGGACAGGCCATGGAGAACTGGGAGCCTTGTTATGCTGATGGGTCGGATGTAAATTGCCAACAACCACTCGGGAGAAGTGTATGGTGTTTCCTGAAACATCTAAAAAACAAAGCAACAGAACCTAGGGCACTTCCACTTATGGTCCTATAGCTTAGGGAAATTAAAATCAAAAAGACACAGCCACCCCAAAGTTTGGAACGGCTCTGTTTACAAGAACCTCGTTTACAGTACAAGTTCAACATCGCAGAAAGTGAAAAATGGATAAAGAATTTGTGGTATTTACTTACAAAGCAATATCACTCAGCAATGAAATCTGTGTCATCAGGCCCTTAGCAGCACAATGAGTGGATTCAGGTATGATGATTCTAACTGAAGTAAGTCACACAGAAAAAGAAACATCATAAGATATCAGTAATACACGGAATGTAAACTTGGCTACACAGGAACTGAATTACAGAACAGAACAGGGTCTCAAATTTAGAAAAGCAACTTATGCTTGCTTAAGGGGAAAGGTGAGTTGGGGTGCTGCATAAAACCAGAGATTGAAATGAGCACAGATAAAGTTCCTTAAGTCAAATATGGAATAGACAAGAGCTACTCCTTGCTCAACGAAATGGACTCAACACCGCATATTAAACGCCTAAGAATGTACCTGACTAGTAAGTATCTTAAAACCTATGGATTGCTATGTCTCCGAAAGAGAATCAAGCATGTGTACAGGGGCATAAACGCAGCAGTGATAGGATTGGAGAGGTTCGGTGAGCAAATGAAGACGCTTTGAAGTCATATTGCATGGTACCCATTACACGGGTCTTAACTCTCCAGGTTTAACGTATTCTTCCTTCAGCTAAAACATGCATGTGGAACCCGGAGTATGATCAACCATGTGAACGGGAGACGTGTTCAAATATGTCTCAGTTTTCCTCCCCTGGTACTCGGGTGCAACATTCCAGACGCTTTACTAACACTCTCCCCACTTGGAGAGTCAGTGCCTTTAACCTCCTGTTTGGCCCAGTTTGCAATTTCTGCGGAAGATGAACAGGAATAGCGAGAACCAATGAGAGGCTAGCTGGAGGTGTCTGGACGGGCAAATTTAACTCTCATTTCCCACCAGGAGGAGGAAATAACCAAAGGCTCAGCGTACCGTGCCAGAACCAGATTAGGGCCTGAAGCCATCCTGCGGTGTTGCGGCCAGGTCACAAGAAAGCGAGTTGAAGAAAGGAGCTCAGGGGCACTGTAATTCACAAACCTGCAGAGTTATAAATGACAGCTATCGTCCAAAAATAGACTGAAGTAAGGCTGCCAAGAGGACTTGAAAGCGGGGCAGAATTGCAGGAAACCGATTTCAGGAGGTAGACTGGAATTGCATTGAAAGCATAGGAAAAGAGGCAGAACGTCCACAATGATGCACTTGGCCAAAAAGGGCGTATGCGTTTTTTCCTGAATATATTCAGGAAAAAACGCATACGCCCTTTTTGGCCAACCAAGCAAGCTTGCAAAGGAAATCTGCACTACAATGAAGTCTCACTTCCCCCCGGTCAAAAGGGCCATCTGAAAAAAGTGTAAAATCCAGAAAGGCAGGACAGGCCATGGAGAACTGGGAGCCTTGTTATGCTGATGGGCGGGATGTAAATTGCCAACAACCACTCGGGAGAAGTGTATGGTGTTTCCTGAAACATCTAAAAAACAAAGCAACAGAACCTAGGGCACTTCCACTTATGGTCCTATAGCTTAGGGAAATTAAAATTAAAAAGACACAGCCACCCCAAAGTTTGGAACGGCTCTGTTTACAAGAACCTCGTTTACAGTACAAGTTCAACATCGCAGAAAGTGAAAAATGGATAAAGAAGTTGTGCTATTTACTTACAAAGCAATATCACTCAGCAATGAAATCTGTGTCATCAGGCCCTTAGCAGCACAATGAGTGGATTCAGGTATGATGATTCTAACTGAAATAAGTCACACAGAAAAAGAAACATCATAAGATATCAGTAATACACGGAATGTAAACTTGGCTACACAGGAACTGAATTACAGAACAGAACAGGGTCTCAAATTTAGAAAACCAACTTATGCTTGCTTAAGGATAAAGGTGAGTTGGGGTGCTGCATAAAACCAGAGATTGAAATGAGCACAGATAAAGTTCCTTAAGCCAAATATGGAATAGACAAGAGCTACTCCTTGCTCAACGAAATGGACTCAACCCCCAATATTAAACGCCTAAGAATGTACCTGACTAGTAAGTATCTTAAAACCTATGGATTGCTATGTCTCCGAAAGAGAATCAAGCATGCGTACAGGGGCATAAACGCAGCAGTGATAGGATTGGAGAGGTTCGGTGAGCAAATGAAGACCCTTTGAAGTCATATTGCATGGTACCCATTCCACGGGTTTCAACTACCCAGGTTTAAGGTATTCTTCCTTCAGCTAAATCATGCATGTGGAACCCAAGTATGATCAACCATGTGAACGGGAGACGTGTTCAAATATGTCTCAGTTTTCCTCCCCTGGTACTCGGGTGCAACATTCCAGACGCTTTACTAACACTCTCCCCACGTGGAGAGTCAGCGCCTTTAACCTCCTGTTTGACCCAGTTTGCAATTTCTGCGGAAGATGAACAGGAATAGCGAGAACCAATGAGAGGCTAGCTGGAGGTGTCTGGACGGGCAAATTTAACTCTCATTTCCCACCAGGAAGAGGAATTAACCAAAGGCTCAGCGTGCCGTGCCGGAACCAGATTAGGGCCTGAAGCCATCCTGCGGTGTTGCGGCCAGCTCACAAGAAAGCGAGTTGAAGAAAGGAGCTCAGGGGCACTGTAATTCACAAACCTGCAGAGTTATAAATGACAGCTATCGTCCAAAAATAGACTGAAGTAAGGCTGCCAAGAGGACTTGAAAGCGGGGCAGAATTGCAGGAAACCGATTTCAGGAGGTAGACTGGAATTGCATTGAAAGCATAGGAAAAGAGGCAGAACGTCCACAATGATGCACTTGGCCAAAAAGGGCGTATGCGTTTTTTCCTGAATATATTCAGGAAAAAACGCATACGCCCTTTTTGGCCAACCAAGCAAGCTTGCAAAGGAAATCTGCACTGCAATGAAGTCTCACTTCCCCCAGGTCAAAAGGGTCATCTGAAAAAAGTGTAAAATCCAGAAAGGCAGTACAGGCCATGGAGAACTGGGAGCCTTGTTATGCTGATTTGCGGGATGTAAATTGCCAACAGACACTCGCGAGAAGTGTATGGTGTTTCCTGAAACATCTAAAAAACAAAGCAACAGAGCCTAGGGCACTTCCACTTATGGTCCTATAGCTTAGGGAAATTAAAATCAAAAAGACACAGCCACCCCAAAGTTTGGGACGCCTCCGTTTACAAGAACCTCTTTTACCGTACATGTTCAATATCACAGAAAGTGAAAAATGGATAAAGAACTTGTGGTACTTACGTACAATGCAGTATCACTCAGCAATGAAATCTATGTCATCAGGCCCGTAGCAGCATAATGAGTGGATTCAGGTACGATGATTCTAACTGAAATAAGTCACACAGAAAAAGAAACATCATAAGATATCACTAATACACGGAATGTAAACTTGGCTACACAGGAACTGCATTCCAAAACAGAACAGGGTCTCAAATTTAGAAAACCAACTTATGCTTGCTTAAGGGGAAAGGTGAGTTGGGGTGCTGCATAAAACCAGAGATTGAAATGAGCACAGATAAAGTTCCTTAAGCCAAATATGGAATAGACAAGAGCTACTCCTTGCTCAACGAAATGGACTCAACACCGCATATTAAACGCCTAAGAATGTACCTGACTAGTAAGTAACTTAAAACCTATGGATTGCTATGTCTCCGAAGGGGAATCAAGCATGTGTACAGGGGCATAAACGCAGCAGTGATAGGATTGGAGAGGTTCGGTGAGCAAATGAAGACCCTTTGAAGTCATATTGCATGGTACCCATTCCACGGGTTTCAACTACCCAGGTTTTAGGTATTCTTCCTTCAGCTAAAACATGCATGTGGAACCCAGAGTATGATCAACCATGTGATCGGGAGACGTGTTCAAATATGTCTCAGTTTTCGTACCCTGGTACTCGGGTGCAACATTCCAGACGCTTTACTAACACTCTCCCCACTTGGAGAGTCAGCACCTTTAACCTCCTGTTTGGCCCAGTTTGCAATTTCTGCGGAAGATGAACAGGAATAGCGAGAACCAATGAGAGACTAGATGGAGGTGTCTGGACGGGCAAATTTAACTCTCATTTCCCACCAGGAAGAGGAATTAACCAAAGGCTCAGTGTGCCGTGCCGGAACCAGATTAGGGCCTGAAGCCATCCTGCGGTGTTGCGGCCAGCTCACAAGAAAGCGAGTTGAAGAAAGGAGCTCAGGGGCACTGTAATTCACAAACCTGCAGAGTTATAAATGACAGCTATCGTCCAAAAATAGACTGAAGTAAGGCTGCCAAGAGGACTTGAAAGCGGGGCAGAATTGCAGGAAACCGATTTCAGGAGGTAGACTGGAATTGCATTGAAAGCATAGGAAAAGAAGCAGAACGTCCACAATGATGCACTTGGCCAAAAAGGGCGTATGCGTTTTTTCCTGAATATATTCAGGAAAAAACGCATACGCCCTTTTTGGCCAACCAAGCAAGCTTGCAAAGGAAATCTGCACTACAATGAAGTCTCAATTCCCCCGGTCAAAAGGGCCATCTGAAAAAAGTGTAAAATCCAGAAAGGCAGGACAGGCCATGGAGAACTGGGAGCCTTGTTATGCTGATGGGCGGGATGTAAATTGCCAACAACCACTCGGGAGAAGTGTATGGTGTTTCCTGAAACATCTAAAAAACAAAGCAACAGAACCTAGGGCACTTCCACTTATGGTCCTATAGCTTAGGGAAATTAAAATCAAAAAGACACAGCCACCCCAAAGTTTGGAACGGCTCTGTTTACAAGAACCTCGTTTACAGTACAAGTTCAACATCGCAGAAAGTGAAAAATGGATAAAGAAGTTGTGGTATTTACTTACAAAGCAATATCACTCAGCAATGAAATCTGTGTCATCAGGCCCTTAGCAGCACAATGAGTGGATTCAGGTATGATGATTCTAACTGAAGTAAGTCACACAGAAAAAGAAACATCATAAGATATCAGTAATACACGGAATGTAAACTTGGCTACACAGGAACTGAATTACAGAACAGAACAGGGTCTCAAATTTAGAAAAGCAACTTATGCTTGCTTAAGGGGAAAGGTGAGTTGGGGTGCTGCATAAAACCAGAGATTGAAATGAGCACAGATAAAGTTCCTTAAGTCAAATATGGAATAGACAAGAGCTACTCCTTGCTCAACGAAATGGACTCAACACCGCATATTAAACGCCTAAGAATGTACCTGACTAGTAAGTATCTTAAAACCTATGGATTGCTATGTCTCCGAAAGAGAATCAAGCATGTGTACAGGGGCATAAACGCAGCAGTGATAGGATTGGAGAGGTTCGGTGAGCAAATGAAGACGCTTTGAAGTCATATTGCATGGTACCCATTACACGGGTCTTAACTCTCCAGGTTTAACGTATTCTTCCTTCAGCTAAAACATGCATGTGGAACCCGGAGTATGATCAACCATGTGAACGGGAGACGTGTTCAAATATGTCTCAGTTTTCCTCCCCTGGTACTCGGGTGCAACATTCCAGACGCTTTACTAACACTCTCCCCACTTGGAGAGTCAGTGCCTTTAACCTCCTGTTTGGCCCAGTTTGCAATTTCTGCGGAAGATGAACAGGAATAGCGAGAACCAATGAGAGGCTAGCTGGAGGTGTCTGGACGGGCAAATTTAACTCTCATTTCCCACCAGGAGGAGGAAATAACCAAAGGCTCAGCGTACCGTGCCAGAACCAGATTAGGGCCTGAAGCCATCCTGCGGTGTTGCGGCCAGGTCACAAGAAAGCGAGTTGAAGAAAGGAGCTCAGGGGCACTGTAATTCACAAACCTGCAGAGTTATAAATGACAGCTATCGTCCAAAAATAGACTGAAGTAAGGCTGCCAAGAGGACTTGAAAGCGGGGCAGAATTGCAGGAAACCGATTTCAGGAGGTAGACTGGAATTGCATTGAAAGCATAGGAAAAGAGGCAGAACGTCCACAATGATGCACTTGGCCAAAAAGGGCGTATGCGTTTTTTCCTGAATATATTCAGGAAAAAACGCATACGCCCTTTTTGGCCAACCAAGCAAGCTTGCAAAGGAAATCTGCACTACAATGAAGTCTCACTTCCCCCCGGTCAAAAGGGCCATCTGAAAAAAGTGTAAAATCCAGAAAGGCAGGACAGGCCATGGAGAACTGGGAGCCTTGTTATGCTGATGGGCGGGATGTAAATTGCCAACAACCACTCGGGAGAAGTGTATGGTGTTTCCTGAAACATCTAAAAAACAAAGCAACAGAACCTAGGGCACTTCCACTTATGGTCCTATAGCTTAGGGAAATTAAAATTAAAAAGACACAGCCACCCCAAAGTTTGGAACGGCTCTGTTTACAAGAACCTCGTTTACAGTACAAGTTCAACATCGCAGAAAGTGAAAAATGGATAAAGAAGTTGTGCTATTTACTTACAAAGCAATATCACTCAGCAATGAAATCTGTGTCATCAGGCCCTTAGCAGCACAATGAGTGGATTCAGGTATGATGATTCTAACTGAAATAAGTCACACAGAAAAAGAAACATCATAAGATATCAGTAATACACGGAATGTAAACTTGGCTACACAGGAACTGAATTACAGAACAGAACAGGGTCTCAAATTTAGAAAACCAACTTATGCTTGCTTAAGGATAAAGGTGAGTTGGGGTGCTGCATAAAACCAGAGATTGAAATGAGCACAGATAAAGTTCCTTAAGCCAAATATGGAATAGACAAGAGCTACTCCTTGCTCAACGAAATGGACTCAACACCCAATATTAAACGCCTAAGAATGTACCTGACTAGTAAGTATCTTAAAACCTATGGATTGCTATGTCTCCGAAAGAGAATCAAGCATGCGTACAGGGGCATAAACGCAGCAGTGATAGGATTGGAGAGGTTCGGTGAGCAAATGAAGACCCTTTGAAGTCATATTGCATGGTACCCATTCCACGGGTTTCAACTACCCAGGTTTAAGGTATTCTTCCTTCAGCTAAATCATGCATGTGGAACCCAAGTATGATCAACCATGTGAACGGGAGACGTGTTCAAATATGTCTCAGTTTTCCTCCCCTGGTACTCGGGTGCAACATTCCAGACGCTTTACTAACACTCTCCCCACGTGGAGAGTCAGCGCCTTTAACCTCCTGTTTGACCCAGTTTGCAATTTCTGCGGAAGATGAACAGGAATAGCGAGAACCAATGAGAGGCTAGCTGGAGGTGTCTGGACGGGCAAATTTAACTCTCATTTCCCACCAGGAAGAGGAATTAACCAAAGGCTCAGCGTGCCGTGCCGGAACCAGATTAGGGCCTGAAGCCATCCTGCGGTGTTGCGGCCAGCTCACAAGAAAGCGAGTTGAAGAAAGGAGCTCAGGGGCACTGTAATTCACAAACCTGCAGAGTTATAAATGACAGCTATCGTCCAAAAATAGACTGAAGTAAGGCTGCCAAGAGGACTTGAAAGCGGGGCAGAATTGCAGGAAACCGATTTCAGGAGGTAGACTGGAATTGCATTGAAAGCATAGGAAAAGAGGCAGAACGTCCACAATGATGCACTTGGCCAAAAAGGGCGTATGCGTTTTTTCCTGAATATATTCAGGAAAAAACGCATACGCCCTTTTTGGCCAACCAAGCAAGCTTGCAAAGGAAATCTGCACTGCAATGAAGTCTCACTTCCCCCAGGTCAAAAGGGTCATCTGAAAAAAGTGTAAAATCCAGAAAGGCAGTACAGGCCATGGAGAACTGGGAGCCTTGTTATGCTGATGGGCGGGATGTAAATTGCCAACAGACACTCGCGAGAAGTGTATGGTGTTTCCTGAAACATCTAAAAAACAAAGCAACAGAGCCTAGGGCACTTCCACTTATGGTCCTATAGCTTAGGGAAATTAAAATCAAAAAGACACAGCCACCCCAAAGTTTGGGACGCCTCCGTTTACAAGAACCTCTTTTACCGTACATGTTCAATATCACAGAAAGTGAAAAATGGATAAAGTACTTGTGGTACTTACGTACAATGCAGTATCACTCAGCAATGAAATCTATGTCATCAGGCCCGTAGCAGCATAATGAGTGGATTCAGGTACGATGATTCTAACTGAAATAAGTCACACAGAAAAAGAAACATCATAAGATATCACTAATACACGGAATGTAAACTTGGCTACACAGGAACTGCATTCCAAAACAGAACAGGGTCTCAAATTTAGAAAACCAACTTATGCTTGCTTAAGGGGAAAGGTGAGTTGGGGTGCTGCATAAAACCAGAGATTGAAATGAGCACAGATAAAGTTCCTTAAGCCAAATATGGAATAGACAAGAGCTACTCCTTGCTCAACGAAATGGACTCAACACCGCATATTAAACGCCTAAGAATGTACCTGACTAGTAAGTAACTTAAAACCTATGGATTGCTATGTCTCCGAAGGGGAATCAAGCATGTGTACAGGGGCATAAACGCAGCAGTGATAGGATTGGAGAGGTTCGGTGAGCAAATGAAGACCCTTTGAAGTCATATTGCATGGTACCCATTCCACGGGTTTCAACTACCCAGGTTTTAGGTATTCTTCCTTCAGCTAAAACATGCATGTGGAACCCAGAGTATGATCAACCATGTGATCGGGAGACGTGTTCAAATATGTCTCAGTTTTCGTACCCTGGTACTCGGGTGCAACATTCCAGACGCTTTACTAACACTCTCCCCACTTGGAGAGTCAGCACCTTTAACCTCCTGTTTGGCCCAGTTTGCAATTTCTGCGGAAGATGAACAGGAATAGCGAGAACCAATGAGAGACTAGATGGAGGTGTCTGGACGGGCAAATTTAACTCTCATTTCCCACCAGGAAGAGGAATTAACCAAAGGCTCAGCGTGCCGTGCCGGAACCAGATTAGGGCCTGAAGCCATCCTGCGGTGTTGCGGCCAGCTCACAAGAAAGCGAGTTGAAGAAAGGAGCTCAGGGGCACTGTAATTCACAAACCTGCAGAGTTATAAATGACAGCTATCGTCCAAAAATAGACTGAAGTAAGGCTGCCAAGAGGACTTGAAAGCGGGGCAGAATTGCAGGAAACCGATTTCAGGAGGTAGACTGGAATTGCATTGAAAGCATAGGAAAAGAAGCAGAACGTCCACAATGATGCACTTGGCCAAAAAGGGCGTATGCGTTTTTTCCTGAATATATTCAGGAAAAAACGCATACGCCCTTTTTGGCCAACCAAGCAAGCTTGCAAAGGAAATCTGCACTACAATGAAGTCTCAATTCCCCCCGGTCAAAAGGGCCATCTGAAAAAAGTGTAAAATCCAGAAAGGCAGGACAGGCCATGGAGAACTGGGAGCCTTGTTATGCTGATGGGCGGGATGTAAATTGCCAACAACCACTCGGGAGAAGTGTATGGTGTTTCCTGAAACATCTAAAAAACAAAGCAACAGAACCTAGGGCACTTCCACTTATGGTCCTATAGCTTAGGGAAATTAAAATCAAAAAGACACAGCCACCCCAAAGTTTGGAACGGCTCTGTTTACAAGAACCTCGTTTACAGTACAAGTTCAACATCGCAGAAAGTGAAAAATGGATAAAGAAGTTGTGGTATTTACTTACAAAGCAATATCACTCAGCAATGAAATCTGTGTCATCAGGCCCTTAGCAGCACAATGAGTGGATTCAGATATGATGATTCTAACTGAAATAAGTCACACAGAAAAAGAAACATCATAAGATATCAGTAATACATGGAATGTAAACTTGACTACACAGGAACTGAATTACACAACAGAACAGGGTCTCAAATTTAGAAAACCAACTTATGCTTGCTTAAGGGTAAAGGTGAGTTGGGGTGCTGCATAAAACCAGAGATTGAAATGAGCACAGATAAAGTTCCTTAAGCCAAATATGGAATAGACAAGAGCTACTCCTTGCTCAACGAAATGGACTCAACACCGCCTATTAAACGCCTAAGAATGTACCTGACTAGTAAGTATCTTAAAACCTATGGATTGCTATGTCTCCGAAAGAGAATCAAGCATGTGTACAGGGGCATAAACGCAGCAGTGATAGGATTGGAGAGGTTCGGTGAGCAAATGAAGACCCTTTGAAGTCATATTGCATGGTACCCATTCCACGGGTTTCAACTACCCAGGTTTTAGGTATTCTTCCTTCAGCTAAAACATGCATGTGGAACCCAGAGTATGATCAACCATGTGATCGGGAGACGTGTTCAAATATGTCTCAGTTTTCGTACCCTGGTACTCGGGTGCAACATTCCAGACGCTTTACTAACACTCTCCCCACTTGGAGAGTCAGCACCTTTAACCTCCTGTTTGGCCCAGGTTGCAATTTCTGCGGAAGATGAACAGGAATAGCGAGAACCAATGAGAGACTAGCTGGAGGTGTCTGGACGGGCAAATTTAACTCTCCTTTCCCACCAGGAAGAGGAATTAACCAAAGGCTCAGCGTGCCGTGCCGGAACCAGATTAGGGCCTGAAGCCATCCTGCGGTGTTGCGGCCAGCTCACAAGAAAGCGAGTTGAAGAAAGGAGCTCAGGGGCACTGTAATTCACAAACCTGCAGAGTTATAAATGACAGCTATCGTCCAAAAATAGACTGAAGTAAGGCTGCCAAGAGGACTTGAAAGCGGGGCAGAATTGCAGGAAACCGATTTCAGGAGGTAAACTGGAATTGCATTGAAAGCATAAGAAAAGAGGCAGAACGTCCACAATGATGCACTTGGCCAAAAAGGGCGTATGCGTTTTTTCCTGAATATATTCAGGAAAAAACGCATACGCACTTTTTGGCCAACCAAGCAAGCTTGCAAAGGAAATCTGCACTACAATGAAGTCTCACTTCCCCCCGGTCAAAAGGGCCATCTGAAAAAAGTGTAAAATCCAGAAAGGCAGGACAGGCCATGGAGAACTGGGAGCCTTGTTATGCTGATGGGCGGGATGTAAATTGCCAACAGACACTCGGGAGAAGTGTATGGTGTTTCCTGAAACATCTAAAAAACAAAGCAACAGAGCCTAGGGCACTTCCACTTATGGTCCTATAGCTTAGGGAAATTAAAATCAAAAAGACACAGCCACCCCAAAGTTTGGGACGCCTCCGTTTACAAGAACCTCATTTACCGTACAAGTTCAATATCACAGAAAGTGAAAAATGGATAAAGAACTTGTGGTACTTACGTACAATGCAGTATCACTCAGCAATGAAATCTATGTCATCAGGCCCGTAGCAGCATAATGAGTGGATTCAGGTACGATGATTCTAACTGAAATACATCACACAGAAAAAGAAACATCATAAGATATCACTAATACACGGAATGTAAACTTGGCTACACAGGAACTGCATTCCAAAACAGAACAGGGTCTCAAATTTAGAAAACCAACTTATGCTTGCTTAAGGGGAAAGGTGAGTTGGGGTGCTGCATAAAACCAGAGATTGAAATGAGCACAGATAAAGTTCCTTAAGCCAAATATGGAATAGACAAGAGCTACTCCTTGCTCAACGAAATGGACTCAACACCGCATATTAAACGCCTAAGAATGTACCTGACTAGTAAGTATCTTAAAACCTATGGATTGCTATGTCTCCGAAGGGGAATCAAGCATGTGTACAGGGGCATAAACGCAGCAGTGATAGGATTGGAGAGGTTCGGTGAGCAAATGAAGACCCTTTGAAGTCATATTGCATGGTACCCATTACACGGGTTTCAACTACCCAGGTTTTAGGTATTCTTCCTTCAGCTAAAACATGCATGTGGAACCCAGAGTATGATCAACCATGTGATCGGGAGACGTGTTCAAATATGTCTCAGTTTTCGGACCCTGGTACTCGGGTGCAACATTCCAGACGCTTTACTAACACTCTCCCCACTTGGAGAGTCAGCACCTTTAACCTCCTGTTTGGCCCAGTTTGCAATTTCTGCGGAAGATGAACAGGAATAGCGAGAACCAATGAGAGACTAGCTGGAGGTGTCTGGACGGGCAAATTTAACTCTCCTTTCCCACCAGGAAGAGGAATTAACCAAAGGCTCAGCGTGCCGTGCCGGAACCAGATTAGGGCCTGAAGCCATCCTGCGGTGTTGCGGCCAGCTCACAAGAAAGCGAGTTGAAGAAAGGAGCTCAGGGGCACTGTAATTCACAAACCTGCAGAGTTATAAATGACAGCTATCGTCCAAAAATAGACTGAAGTAAGGCTGCCAAGAGGACTTGAAAGTGGGGCAGAATTGCAGGAAACCGATTTCAGGAGGTAGACTGGAATTGCATTGAAAGCATAGGAAAAGAGGCAGAACGTCCACAATGATGCACTTGGCCAAAAAGGGCGTATGCGTTTTTTCCTGAATATATTCAGGAAAAAACGCATACGCCCTTTTTGGCCAACCAAGCAAGCTTGCAAAGGAAATCTGCTCTACAATGAAGTTTCACTTCCCCCTGGTCAAAAGGGCCATCTGAAAAAAGTGTAAAATCCAGAAAGGCAGGACAGGCCATGGAGAACTGGGAGCCTTGTTATGCTGATGGGCGGGATGTAAATTGCCAACAGACACTCGGGAGAAGTGTATGGTGTTTCCTGAAACATCTAAAAAACAAAGCAACAGAGCCTAGGGCACTTCCACTTATGGTCCTATAGCTTAGGGAAATTAAAATCAAAAAGACACAGCCACCCCAAATTTGGGACGCCTCCGTTTACAAGAACCTCGTTTACCGTACAAGTTCAATATCACAGAAAGTGAAAAATGGATAAAGAACTTGTGGTACTTACGTACAATACAGTATCACTCAGCAATGAAATCTGTGTCATCAGGCCCGTAACAGCATAATGAGTGGATTCAGGTACGATGATTCTAACTGAAATAAGTCACACAGAAAAAGAAACATCATAAGATATCACTAATACACGGAATGTAAACTTGGCTACACAGGAACTGCATTCCAAAACAGAACAGGGTCTCAAATTTAGAAAACCAACTTATGCTTGCTTAAGGGGAAAGGTGAGTTGGGGTGCTGCATAAAACCAGAGATTGAAATGAGCACAGATAAAGTTCCTTAAGCCAAATATGGAATAGACAAGAGCTACTCCTTGCTCAACGAAATGGACTCAAAACCCCATATTAAACGCCTAAGAATGTACCTGACTAGTAAGTATCTTAAAACCTATGGATTGCTATGTCTCCGAAAGAGAATCAAGCATGTGTACAGGGGCATAAACGCAGCACTGATAGGATTGGAGAGGTTCGGTGAGCAAATGAAGACCCTTTGAAGTCATATTGCATGGTACCCATTCCACGGGTTTCAACTACCCAGGTTTAAGGTATTCTTCCTTCAGCTAAAACATGCATGTGGAACCTAGAGTATGGTCAACCATGTGATCGGGAGACGTGTTCAAATATGTCTCAGTTTTCCTCCCCTGGTACTCGGGTGCAACATTCCAGACGCTTTACTAACACTCTCCCCACTTGGAGAGTCAGTCCCTTTAACCTCCTGTTTGGCCCAGTTTGCAATTTCTGCGGAAGATGAACAGGAATAGCGAGAACCAATGAGAGGCTAGCTGGAGGTGTCTGGACGGGCAAATTTAACTCTCATTTCCCACCAGGAAGAGGAATTAACCAAAGGCTCACCATGTCGGGCCGGAAACAGATTAGGGCCTGAAGCCATCTTGCGGTGTTGCGGCCAGGTCACAAGAAAGCGAGTTGAAGAAAGGAGCTCAGGGGCACTGTAATTCACAAACCTGCAGAGTTATAAATGACAGCTATCGTCCAAAAATAGACTGAAGTAAGGCTGCCAAGAGGACTTGAAAGCGGGGCAGAATTGCAGGAAACCGATTTCAGGAGGTAGACTGGAATTGCATTGAAAGCATAGGAAAAGAGGCAGAACGTCCACAATGATGCACTTGGCCAAAAAGGGCGTATGCGTTTTTTCCTGAATATATTCAGGAAGAAACGCATACGCCCTTTTTGGCCAACCAAGCAAGCTTGCAAAGGAAATCTGCACTACAATGAAGTCTCACTTCCCCCCGGTCAAAAGGGCCATCTGAAAAAAGTGTAAAATCCAGAAAGGCAGGACAGGCCATGGAGAACTGGGAGCCTTGTTATGCTGATGGGCGGGATGTAAATTGCCAACAACCACTCGGGAGAAGTGTATGGTGTTTCCTGAAACATCTAAAAAACAAAGCAACAGAACCTAGGGCACTTCCACTTATGGTCCTATAGCTTAGGGAAATTAAAATCAAAAAGACACAGCCACCCCAAAGTTTGGAACGGCTCTGCTTACAAGAACCTCGTTTACAGTACAAGTTCAACATCGCAGAAAGTGAAAAATGGATAAAGAAGTTGTGGTATTTACTTACAAAGCAATATCACTCAGCAATGAAATCTGTGTCATCAGGCCCTTAGCAGCACAATGAGTGGATTCAGGTATGATGATTCTAACTGAAATAAGTCACACAGAAAAAGAAACATCATAAGATATCAGTAATACACGGAATGTAAACTTGGCTACACAGGAACTGAATTACAGAACAGAACAGGGTCTAAAATTTAGAAAACCAACTTATTCTTGCTTAAGGGGAAAGGTGAGTTGGGGTTCTGCATAAAACCAGAGATTGAAATGAGCACAGATAAAGTTCCTTAAGCCAAATATGGAATAGACAAGAGCTACTCCTTGCTCAATGAAATGGACTCAACACCGCATATTAAACGCCTAAGAATGTACCTGACTAGTAAGTATCTTAAAACCTATGGATTGCTATGTCTCCGAAGGGGAATCAAGCATGTGTACAGGGGCATAAACGCAGCAGTGATAGGATTGGAGAGGTTCGGTGAGCAAATGAAGACCCTTTGAAGTCATATTGCATGGTACCCATTCCACGGGTTTCAACTACCCAGGTTTTAGGTATTCTTCCTTCAACTAAAACATGCATGTGGAACCCAGAGTATGATCAACCATGTGATCTTGAGACGTGTTCAAATATGTCTCAGTTTTCGTACCCTGGTACTCGGGTGCAAGATTCCAGACGCTTTACTAACACTCTCCCCACTTGGAGAGTCAGTCCCTTTAACCTCCTGTTTGGCCCAGTTTGCAATTTCTGCGGAAGATGAACAGGAATAGCGAGAACCAATGAGAAACTAGCTGGAGGTGTCTGGATGGGCAAATTTAACTCTCATTTCCCACCAGGAAGAGGAAATAACCAAACGCTCAGCGTGCAGTGCCAGAACCAGATTAGAGCCTGAAGACATCCTGCGGTGCTCCGGCCAGCTCAAAAGAAAGCGAGTTGAAGAAAGGAGCTCAGGGGCACTGTAATTCACAAACCTGCAGAGTTATAAATGACAGCTATCGTCCAAAAATAGACTGAAGTAAGGCTGCCAAGAGGACTTGAATGCGGGGCAGAATTGCAGGAAACCGATTTCAGGAGGTAGACTGGAATTGCATTGAAAGCATAGGAAAAGAGGCAGAACGTCCACAATGATGCACTTGGCCAAAAAGGGCGTATGCGTTTTTTCCTGAATATATTCAGGAATAAACGCATACGCCCTTTTTGGCCAACCAAGCAAACTTGCAAAGGAAATCTGCACTACAATGAAGTCTCACTTCTCCCCGGTCAAAAGGTCCATCTGAAAAAAGTGTAAAATCCAGAAAGGCAGGACAGGCCATGGAGAACTGGGAGCCTTGTTATGCTGATGGGCGGGATGTAAATTGCCAACAGACACTCGGGAGAAGTGTATGGTGTTTCCTGAAACATCTAAAAAACAAAGCAACAGAACCTAGGGCACTTCCACTTATGGTCCTATAGCTTAGGGAAATTAAAATCAAAAAGACACAGCCACCCCAAAGTTTGGAACGGCTCTGTTTACAAGAACCTCGTTTACAGTACAAGTTCAACATCGCAGAAAGTGAAAAATGGAGAAAGAAGTTGTGGTATTTACTTACAAAGCAATATCACTCAGAAATGAAATCTGTGTCATCAGGCCCTTAGCAGCACAATGAGTGGATTCAGGTATGATGATTCTAACTGAAATAAGTCACACAGAAAAAGAAACATCATAAGATATCAGTAATACACGGAATGGAAACTTGGCTACACAGGAACTGAATTACAGAACAGAACAGGGTCTCAAATTTAGAAAACCAACTTATGCTTGCTTAAGGGTAAAGGTGAGTTGGGGTGCTGCATAAAATCAGAGATTGAAATGAGCACAGATAAAGTTCCTTAAGCCAAATATGGAATAGACAAGAGCTACTCCTTGCTCAACGAAATGGACTCAACACCGCATATTAAACGCCTAAGAATGTACCTGACTAGTAAGTATCTTAAAACCTATGGATTGCTATGTGTCCGAAAGAGAATCAAGCATGTGTACAGGGGCATAAACGCAGCAGTGATAGGATTGGAGAGGTTCGGTGAGCAAATGAAGACCCTTTGAAGTCATATTGCATGGTACCCATTACACGGGTCTTAACTCTCCAGGTTAAAGGTATTCTTCCTTCAGCTAAAACATGCATGTGGAACCCAAGTATGATCAACCATGTGAACGGGAGACGTGTTCAAATATGTCTCAGTTTTCCTCCCCTGGTACTCGGGTGCAACATTCCAGATGCTTTACTAACACTCTCCCGACTTGGAGAGTCAGTCCCTTTAACCTCCTGTTTGGCCCAGTTTGCAATTTCTGCGGAAGATGAACAGGAATAGCGAAAACCAATGAGAGGCTAGCTGGAGGTGTCTGGACGGGCAAATTTAACTCTCATTTCCCACCAGGAAGAGGAATTAACCAAAGGCTCAGTGTGCCGGGCCGGAACCAGATTAGGGCCTGAAGCCATCCTGCGGTGTTGCGGCCAGGTCACAAGAAAGCGAGTTGAAGAAAGGAGCTCAGGGGCACTGTAACTCACAAACCTGCAGAGTTATAAATGACAGCTATCGTCCAAAAATAGACTGAAGTAAGGCTGCCAAGAGGACTTGAAAGCGGGGCAGAATTGCAGGAAACCGATTTCAGGAGGTAGACTGGAATTGCATTGAAAGCATAGGAAAAGAGGCAGAACGTCCACAATGATGCACTTGGCCAAAAAGGGCGTATGCGTTTTTTCCTGAATATATTCAGGAAAAAACGCATACGCCCTTTTTGGCCAACCAAGCAAGCTTGCAAAGGAAATCTGCACTACAATGAAGTCTCACTTCCCCCCGGTCAAAAGGGCCATCTGAAAAAAGTGTAAAATCCAGAAAGGCAGGACAGGCCATGGAGAACTGGGAGCCTTGTTATGCTGATGGGCGGGATGTAAATTGCCAACAACCACTGGGGAGAAGTGTATGGTGTTTCCTGAAACATCTAAAAAACAAAGCAACAGAACCTAGGGCACTTCCACTTATGGTCCTATAGCTTAGGGAAATTAAAATCAAAAAGACACAGCCACCCCAAAGTTTGGAACGGCTCTGTTTACAAGAACCTCGTTTACAGTACAAGTTCAACATCGCAGAAAGTGAAAAATGGATAAAGAAGTTGTGGTATTTACTTACAAAGCAATATCACTCAGCAATGAAATCTGTGTCATCAGGCCCTTAGCAGCACAATGAGTGGATTCAGGTATGATGATTCTAACTGAAATAAGTCACACAGAAAAAGAAACATCATAAGATATCAGTAATACACGGAATGTAAACTTGGCTACACAGGAACTGAATTACAGAGCAGAACAGGGTCTCAAATTTAGAAAACCAACTTATACTTGCTTAAGGGGAAAGGTGAGTTGGGGTGCTGCATAAAACCAGAGATTGAAATGAGCACAGATAAAGTTCCTTAAGCCAAATATGGAATAGACAAGAGCTACTCCTTGCTCAATGAAATGAACTCAACACCGCATATTAAACGCCTAAGAATGTACCTGACTAGTAAGTATCTTAAAACCTATGGATTGCTATGTCTCTGAAAGAGAATCAAGCATGTGTACAGGGGCATAAACGCAGCAGTGATAGGATTGGAGAGGTTTGGTGAGCAAATGAAGACCCTTTGAAGTCATATTGCATGGTACCCATTACACGGGTCTTAACTCTCCAGGTTTAAGGTATTCTTCCTTCAGCTAAAACATGCATGTGGAACCCAAGTATGATCAACCATGTGAACGGGAGACGTGTTCAAATATGTCTCAGTTTTCCTCCCCTGGTACTCGGGTGCAACATTCCAGACGCTTTACTAACACTCTCCCCACTTGGAGAGTCAGAGCCTTTAACCTCCTGCTTGGCCCAGTTTGCAATTTCTGCGGAAGATGAACAGGAATAGCGAGAACCAATGAGAGACTAGCTGGAGGTGTCTGGACGGGCAAATTTAACTCTCATTTCCCACCAGGAAGAGGAAATAACCAAAGGCTCAGTGTGCCGTGCCGAAACCAGATTAGGGCCTGAAGCCATCCTGCGGTGTTGCGGCAAGCTCACAAGAAAGCGAGTTGAAGAAAGGAGCTCAGGGGCACTGTAATTCACAAACCTGCAGAGTTATAAATGACAGCTATCGTCCAAAAATAGACTGAAGTAAGGCTGCCAAAAGGACTTGAAAGCGGGGCAGAATTGCAGGAAACCGATTTCAGGAGGTAGACTGGAATTGCATTGAAAGCATAGGAAAAGAGGCAGAACGTCCACAATGATGCACTTGGCCAAAAAGGGCGTATGCGTTTTTTCCTGAATATATTCAGGAAAAAACGCATACGCCCTTTTTGGCCAACCAAGCAAGCTTGCAAAGGAAATCGGCACTACAATGAAGTCTCACTTCCCCCCGGTCAAAAGGGCCATCTGAAAAAAGTGTAAAATCCAGAAAGGCAGGACAGGCCATGGAGAACTGGGAGCCTTGTTATGCTGATGGGCGGGATGTAAATTGCCAACAACCACTCAGTAGAAGTGTATGGTGTTTCCTGAAACATCTAAAAAACAAAGCAACAGAACCTAGGGCACTTCCACTTATGGTCCTATAGCTTAGGGAAATTAAAATCAAAAAGACACAGCCACCCCAAAGTTTGGAACGGCTCTGTTTACAAGAACCTCGTTTACAGTACAAGTTCAACATCGCAGAAAGTGAAAAATGGATAAAGAAGTTGTGGTATTTACTTACAAAGCAATATCACTCAGCAATGAAATCTGTGTCATCAGGCCCTTAGCAGCACAATGAGTGGATTCAGGTATGATGATTCTAACTGAAATAAGTCACACAGAAAAAGAAACATCATAAGATATCAGTAATACACGGAATGTAAACTTGGCTACAAAGGAACTGAATTACAGAACAGAACAGGGTCTCAAATTTAGAAAACCAACTTATGCTTGCTTAAGGGGAAAGGTGAGTTGGGGTGCTGCATAAAAGCAGAGATTGAAATGAGCACAGATAAAGTTCCTTAAGCCAACTATGGAATAGACAAGAGCTACTCCTTGCTCAACGAAATGGACTCAACACCGCATATTAAACGCCTAAGAATGTACCTGACTAGTAAGTATCTTAAAACCTATGGATTGCTATGTCTCCGAAAGAGAATCAAGCATGTGTACAGGGGCATAAACGCAGCAGTGATAGGATTGGAGAGGTTCGGTGAGCAAATGAAGACCCTTTGAAGTCATATTGCATGGTACCCTTTCCACGGGTTTCAACTACCCAGGTTTTAGGTATTCTTCCTTCAGCTAAAACATGCATGTGGAACCCAGAGTATGATCAACCATGTGATCGGGAGACGTGTTCAAATATGTCTCAGTTTTCGTACCCTGGTACTCGGGTGCAACATTCCAGACGCTTTACTAACACACTCCCCACTTGGAGAGTCAGCACCTTTAACCTCCTGTTTGGCCCAGTTTGCAATTTCTGCGGAAGATGAACAGGAATAGCGAGAACCAATGAGAGACTAGCTGGAGGTGTCTGGACGGGCAAATTTAACTCTCATTTCCCACCAGGAAGAGGAATTAACCAAAGGCTCAGCGTGCCGTGCCGGAACCAGATTAGGGCCTGAAGCCATCCTGCGGTGTTGCGGCCAGCTCACAAGAAAGCGAGTTGAAGAAAGGAGCTCAGGGGCACTGTAATTCACAAACCTGCAGAGTTATAAATGACAGCTATCGTCCAAAAATAGACTGAAGTAAGGCTGCCAAGAGGACTTGAAAGCGGGGCAGAATTGCAGGAAACCGATTTCAGGAGGTAGACTGGAATTGCATTGAAAGCATAGGAAAAGAGGCAGAACGTCCACAATGATGCACTTGGCCAAAAAGGGCGTATGCGTTTTTTCCTGAATATATTCAGGAAAAAACGCATACGCCCTTTTTGGCCAACCAAGCAAGCTTGCAAAGGAAATCTGCACTACAATGAAGTCTCACTTCCCCCTGGTCAAAAGGGCCATCTGAAAAAAGTGTAAAATCCAGAAAGGCAGGACAGGCCATAGAGAACTGGGAGCCTTGTTATGCTGATGGGCGGGATGTAAATTGCCAACAACCACTCGGGAGAAGTGTATGGTGTTTCCTGAAACATCTAAAAAACAAAGCAACAGAGCCTAGGGCACTGCCACTTATGGTCCTATAGCTTAGGGAAATTAAAATCAAAAAGACACAGCCACCCCAAAGTTTGGGACGCCTCCGTTTACACGAACCCCATTTACCGTACAAGTTCAATATCACAGAAAGTGAAAAATGGATAAAGAACTTGTGGTACTTACGTACAATGCAGTATCACTCAGCAATGAAATCTATGTCATCAGGCCCGTAGCAGCATAATGAGTGGATTCAGGTACGATGATTCTAACTGAAATAAGTCACACAGAAAAAGAAACATCATAAGATATCACTAATACACGGAATGCAAACTTGGCTACACAGGAACTGCATTCCAAAACAGAACAGGGTCTCAAATTTAGAAAACCAACTTATGCTTGCTTAAGGGGAAAGGTGAGTTGGGGTGCTGCATAAAACCAGAGATTGAAATGAGCACAGATAAAGTTCCTTAAGCCAAATATGGAATAGACAAGAGCTACTCCTTGCTCAACGAAATGGACTCAAAACCCCATATTAAACGCCTAAGAATGTACCTGACTAGTAAGTATCTTAAAACCTATGGATTGCTATGTCTCCGAAAGAGAATCAAGCGTGTGTACAGGGGCATAAACGCAGCAGTGATAGGATTGGAGAGGTTCGGTGAGCAAATGAAGACGCTTTGAAGTCATATTGCATGGTACCCATTACACGGGTCTCAACTCTCCAGGTTTAGGTATTCTTCCTTCAGCTAAAACATGCATGTGGAACCCAGAGTATGACCAACCATGTGAACGGGAGACGTGTTCAAATATGTCTCAGTTTTCCTCCCCTGGTACTCGGGTGCAACATTCCAGATGCTTTACTAACACTCTCCCGACTTGGAGAGTCAGTCCCTTTAACCTCCTGTTTGGCCCAGTTTGCAATTTCTGCGGAAGATGAACAGGAATAGCGAGAACCAATGAGAGACTAGCTGGAGGTGTCTGGACGGGCAAATTTAACTCTCATTTCCCACCAGGAAGAGGAATTAACCAAAGGCTCAGCGTGCCGTGCCGGAACCAGATTAGGGCCTGAAGCCATCCTGCGGTGTTGCGGCCAGCTCACAAGAAAGCGAGTTGAAGAAAGGAGCTCAGGGGCACTGTAATTCACAAACCTGCAGAGTTATAAATGACAGCTATCGTCCAAAAATAGACTGAAGTAAGGCTGCCAAGAGGACTTGAAAGCGGGGCAGAATTGCAGGAAACCGATTTCAGGAGGTAGACTGGAATTGCATTGAAAGCATAGGAAAAGAGGCAGAACGTCCACAATGATGCACTTGGCCAAAAAGGGCGTATGCGTTTTTTCCTGAATATATTCAGGAAAAAACGCATACGCCCTTTTTGGCCAACCAAGCAAGCTTGCAAAGGAAATCGGCACTACAATGAAGTCTCACTTCCCCCCGGTCAAAAGGGCCATCTGAAAAAAGTGTAAAATCCAGAAAGGCAGGACAGGCCATGGAGAACTGGGAGCCTTGTTATGCTGATGGGCGGGATGTAAATTGCCAACAGACACTCGGGAGAAGTGTATGGTGTTTCCTGAAACATGTAAAAAACAAAGCAACAGAGCCTAGGGCACTTCCACTTATGGTCCTATAGCTTAGGGAAATTAAAATCAAAAAGACACAGCCACCCCAAAGTTTGGAACGGCTCTGTTTACAAGAACCTCGTTTACAGTACAAGTTCAACATCGCAGAAAGTGAAAAATGGAGAAAGAAGTTGTGGTATTTACTTACAAAGCAATATCACTCAGCAATGAAATCTGTGTCATCAGGCCCTTAGCAGCACAATGAGTGGATTCAGGTATGATGATTCTAACTGAAATAAGTCACACAGAAAAAGAAACATCATAAGATATCAGTAATACACGGAATGTAAACTTGGCTACACAGGAAGTGAATTACAGAACAGAACAGGGTCTCAAATTTAGAAAACCAACTTATGCTTGCTTAAGGGGAAAGGTGAGTTGGGGTGCTGCATAAAAGCAGAGATTGAAATGAGCACAGATAAAGTTCCTTAAGCCAAATATGGAATAGACAAGAGCTACTCCTTGCTCAACGAAATGGACTCAACACCGCATATTAAACGCCTAAGAATGTACCTGACTAGTAAGTATCGTAAAACCTATGGATTGCTATGTCTCCGAAAGAGAATCAAGCATGTGTACAGGGGCATAAACGCAGCAGTGATAGGATTGGAGAGGTTTGGTGAGCAAATGAAGACCCTTTGAAGTCATATTGCATGGTACCCATTACACGGGTCTTAACTCTCCAGGTTTAAGGTATTCTTCCTTCAGCTAAAACATGCATGTGGAACCCAAGTATGATCAACCATGTGAACGGGAGACGTGTTCAAATATGTCTCAGTTTTCCTCCCCTGGTACTCGGGTGCAACATTCCAGACACTTTACTAACACTCTCCCCACTTGGAGAGTCAGCGCCTTTAACCTCCTGTTTGGCCCAGTTTGCAATTTCTGCGGAAGATGAACAGGAATAGCGAGAACCAATGAGAGGCTAGCTGGAGGTGTCTGGACGGGCAAATTTAACTCTCATTTCCCAACAGGAAGAGGAAATAACCAAAGGCTCAGCATGCCGTACCGGAACCAGATTAGGGCCTGAAGCCATCCTGCGGTGTTGCGGCCAGCTCAAAAGAAAGCGAGTTGAACAAAGGAGCTCAGGGGCACTGTAATTCACAAACCTGCAGAGTTATAAATGACAGCTATCGTCCAAAAATACACTGAAGTAAGGCTGCCAAGAGGACTTGAAAGCGGGGCAGAATTGCAGGAAACCGATTTCAGGAGGTAGACTGGAATTGCATTGAAAGCATAGGAAAAGAGGCAGAACGTCCACAATGATGCACTTGGCCAAAAAGGGCGTATGCGTTTTTTCCTGAATATATTCAGGAAAAAACGCATACGCCCTTTTTGGCCAACCAAGCAAGCTTGCAAAGGAAATCTGCACTACAATGAAGTCTCACTTCACCCCGGTCAAAAGGGCCATCTGAAAAAAGTGTAAAATCCAGAAAGGCAGGACAGGCCATGGAGAACTGGGAGCCTTGTTATGCTGATGGGCGGGATGTAAATTGCCAACAGACATTCGGGAGAAGTTTATTGTGTTTCCTGAAACATCTAAAAAACAAAGCAACAGAACCTAGGGCACTTCCACTTATGGTCCTATAGCTTAGGGAAATTAAAATCAAAAAGACACAGCCACCCCAAAGTTTGGAACGGCTCTGTTTACAAGAACCTCGTTTACAGTACAAGTTCAACATCGCAGAAAGTGAAAAATGGATAAAGAAGTTGTGGTATTTACTTACAAAGCAATATCACTCAGCAATGAAATCTGTGTCATCAGACCCTTAGCAGCACAATGAGTGGATTCAGGTATGATGATTCTAACTGAAATAAGTCACACAGAAAAAGAAACATCATAAGATATCAGTAATACACGGAATGTAAACTTGGCTACACAGGAACTGAATTACAGAACAGAACAGGGTCTCAAATTTAGAAAACCAACTTATGCTTGCTTAAGGGTAAAGGTGAGTTGGGGTGCTGCATAAAACCAGAGATTGAAATGAGCACAGATAAAGTTCCTTAAGCCAAATATGGAATAGACAAGAGCTACTCCTTGCTCAACGAAATGGACTCAACACCGCATATTAAACGCCTAAGAATGTACCTGACTAGTAAGTATCTTAAAACCTATGGATTGCTATGTGTCCGAAAGAGAATCAAGCATGTGTACAGGGGCATAAACGCAGCAGTGATAGGATTGGAGAGGTTTGGTGAGCAAATGAACACCCTTTGAAGTCATATTGCATGGTACCCATTACACGGGTCTTAACTCTCCAGGTTTAAGGTATTCTTCCTTCAGCTAAAACATGCATGTGGAACCCAAGTATGATCAACCATGTGAACGGGAGACGTGTTCAAATATGTCTCAGTTTTCCTCCCCTGGTACTCGGGTGCAACATTCCAGACACTTTACTAACACTCTCCCCACTTGGAGAGTCAGCGCCTTTAACCTCCTGTTTGGCCCAGTTTGCAATTTCTGCGGAAGATGAACAGGAATAGCGAGAACCAATGAGAGACTAGCTGGAGGTGTCTGGACGGGCAAATTTAACTCTCATTTCCCACCAGGAAGAGGAAATAACCAAAGGCTCAGCGTGCCGTGCCGGAACCTGATTAGGGCCTGAAGCTATCCTGCGGTGTTGCGGCCAGGTCACAAGAAAGCGAGTTGAAGAAAAGAGCTCAGGGGCACTGTAATTCACAAACCTGCAGAGTTATAAATGACAGCTATCGTCCAAAAATAGACTGAAGTAAGGCTGCCAAGAGGACTTGAAAGCGGGGCAGAATTGCAGGAAACCGATTTCAGGAGGTAGACTGGAATTGCATTGAAAGCATAGGAAAAGAGGCAGAACGTCCACAATGATGCACTTGGCCAAAAAGGGCGTATGCGTTTTTTCCTGAATATATTCAGGAAAAAACGCATACACCCATTTTGGCCAACCAAGCAAGCTTGCAAAGGAAATCTGCACTACAATGAAGTCTCACTTCCCCCCGGTCAAAAGGGCCATCTGAAAAAAGTGTAAAATCCAGAAAGGCAGGACAGGCCATGGAGAACTGGGAGCCTTGTTATGCTGATGGGCGGGATGTAAATTGCCAACAACCACTCGGGAGAAGTGTATGGTGTTTCCTGAAACATCTAAAAAACAAAGCAACAGAACCTAGGGCACTTCCACTTATGGTCCTATAGCTTAGGGAAATTAAAATCAAAAAGACACAGCCACCCCAAAGTTTGGAACGCTCTGTTTACAAGAACCTCGTTTACAGTACAAGTTCAACATCGCAGAAAGTGAAAAATGGATAAAGAAGTTGTGGTATTTACTTACAAAGCAATATCACTCAGCAATGAAATCTATGTCATCAGGCCCTTAGCAGCACAATGAGTGGATTCAGGTATGATGATTCTAACTGAAATAAGTCACACAGAAAATGAAACATCATAAGATATCAGTAATACACGGAATGTAAACTTGGCTACAGAGGAACTGAATTACAGAACAGAACAGGGTCTCAAATTTAGAAAACCAACTTATGCTTGCTTAAGGGGAAAGGTGAGTTGGGGTGCTGCATAAAACCAGAGATTGAAATGAGCACAGATAAAGTTCCTTAAGCCAAATATGGAATAGACAAGAGCTACTCCTTGCTTAACGAAATGGACTCAACACCGCATATTAAACGCCTAAGAATGTACCTGACTAGTAAGTATCTTAAAACCTATGGATTGCTATGTCTCCGAAAGAGAATCAAGCATGTGTACAGGGGCATAAACGCAGCAGTGATAGGATTGGAGAGGTTTGGTGAGCAAATGAAGACCCTTTGAAGTCATATTGCATGGTACCCATTACACGGGTCTTAACTCTCCAGGTTTAAGGTATTCTTCCTTCAGCTAAAACATGCATGTGGAACCCAAGTATGATCAACCATGTGAATGGGAGACGTGTTCAAATATGTCTCAGTTTTCCTCCCCTGGTACTCGGGTGCAACATTCCAGACACTTTACTAACACTCTCCCCACTTGGAGAGTCAGCGCCTTTAACCTCCTGTTTGGCCCAGTTTGCAATTTCTGCGGAAGATGAACAGGAATAGCGAGAACCAATGAGAGACTAGCTGGAGGTGTCTGGACGGGCAAATTTAACTCTCATTTCCCACCAGGAAGAGGAAATAACCAAAGGCTCAGCGTGCCGTGCCGGAACCAGGTTAGGGCCTGAAGCCATCCTGCGGTGTTGCGGCCAGGTCACAAGAAAGCGAGTTGAAGAAAGGAGCTCAGGGGCACTGTAATTCACAAACCTGCAGAGTTATAAATGACAGCTATCGTCCAAAAATAGACTGAAGTAAGGTTGCCAAAAGGACTTGAAAGCGGGGCAGAATTGCAGGAAACCGATTTCAGGAGGTAGACTGGAATTGCATTGAAAGCATAGGAAAAGAGGCAGAACGTCCACAATGATGCACTTGGCCAAAAAGGGCGTATGCGTTTTTTCCTGAATATATTCAGGAAAAAACGCATACGCCCTTTTTGGCCAACCAAGCAAGCTTGCAAAGGAAATCTGCACTACAATGAAGTCTCACTTCCCCCCGGTCAAAAGGGCCATCTGAAAAAAGTGTAAAATCCAGAAAGGCAGGACAGGCCATGGAGAACTGGGAGCCTTGTTATGCTGATGGGCGGGATGTAAATTGCCAACAACCACTCAGGAGAAGTGTATGGTGTTTCCTGAAACATGTAAACAACAAAGCAACAGAACCTAGGGCACTTCCACTTATGGTCCTATAGCTTAGGGAAATTAAAATCAAAAAGACACAGCCACCCCAAAGTTTGGAACGGCTCTGTTTACAAGAACCTCGTTTACAGTACAAGTTCAACATCGCAGAAAGTGAAAAATGGATAAAGAAGTTGTGGTATTTACTTACAAAGCAATATCACTCAGCAATGAAATCTGTGTCATCAGGCCCTTAGCAGCACAATGAGTGGATTCAGGTATGATGATTCTAACTGAAATAAGTCACACAGAAAAAGAAACATCATAAGATATCAGTAATACACGGAATGTAAACTTGGCTACACAGGAACTGAATTACAGAACAGAACAGGGTCTCAAATTTAGAAAACCAACTTATGCTTGCTTAAGGGGAAAGGTGAGTTGGGGTGCTGCATAAAACCAGAGATTGAAATGAGCACAGATAAAGTTCCTTAAGCCAAATATGGAATAGACAAGAGCTACTCCTTGCTCAACGAAATGGACTCAACACCGCATATTAAACGCCTAAGAATGTACCTGACTAGTAAGTATCTTAAAACCTATGGATTGCTATGTCTCCGAAAGAGAATCAAGCATGTGTACAGGGGCATAAACGCAGCAGTGATAGGATTGGAGAGGTTCGGTGAGCAAATGAAGACCCTTTGAAGTCATATTGCATGGTACCCATTACACGGGTCTTAACTCTCCAGGTTTAAGGTATTCTTCCTTCAGCTAAAACCTGCATGTGGAACCCAGAGTATGATCAACCATGTGAACGGGAGACGTGTTCAAATATGTCTCAGTTTTCCTCCCCTGGTACTCGGGTGCAACATTCCAGACACTTTACTAACACTCTCCCCACTTGGAGAGTCAGCGCCTTTAACCTCCTGTTTGGCCCAGTTTGCAATTTCTGCGGAAGATGAACAGGAATAGCGAGAACCAATGAGAGACTAGCTGGAGGTGTCTGGACGGGCAAATTTAACTCTCATTTCCCACCAGGAAGAGGAAATAACCAAAGGCTCAGCGTGTCGTGCCGGAACCAGATTAGGGCCTGAAGCCATCCTGCAGTGTTGCGGCCAGCTCACAAGAAAGCGAGTTGAAGAAAGGAGCTCAGGGGCACTGTAATTCACAAACCTGCAGAGTTATAAATGACAGCTATCGTCCAAAAATAGACTGAAGTAAGGCTGCCAAAAGGACTTGAAAGCGGGGCAGAATTGCAGGAAACCGATTTCAGGAGGTAGACTGGAATTGCATTGAAAGCATAGGAAAAGAGGCAGAACGTCCACAATGATGCACTTGGCCATAAAGGGCGTATGCGTTTTTTCCTGAATATATTCAGGAAAAAACGCATACGCCCTTTTTGGCCAACCAAGCAAGCTTGCAAAGGAAATCTGCACTACAATGAAGTCTCACTTCCCCCCGGTCAAAAGGGCCATCTGAAAAAAGTGTAAAATCCAGAAAGGCAGGACAGGCCACGGAGAACTGGGAGCCTTGTTATGCTGATGGGCGGGATGTAAATTGCCAACAGAAACTCTGGAGAAGTGTATGGTGTTTCCTGAAACATCTAAAAAACAAAGCAACAGAGCCTAGGGCACTGCCACTTATGGTCCTATAGCTTAGGGAAATTAAAATCAAAAAGACACAGCCACCCCAAAGTTTGGGACGCCTCTGTTTACAAGAACCTCGTTTACAGTACAAGTTCAACATCGCAGAAAGTGAAAAATGGATAAAGAATTTGTGGTATTTACTTACAAAGCAGTATCACTCAGCAATGAAATCTATGTCATCAGGCCCTTAGCAGAACAATGAGTGGATTCAGGTATGATGATTCTAACTGAAATAAGTCACACAGAAAAAGAAACATCATAAGATATCAGTAATACACGGAATGTAAACTTGGCTACACAGGAACTGAATTACAAAACAGAACAGGGTCTCAAATTTAGAAAACCAACTTATGCTTGCTTAAGGGGAAAGGTGAGTTGGGGTGCTGCATAAAACCAGAGATTGAAATGAGCACAGATAAAGTTCCTTAAGCCAAATATGGAATAGACAAGAGCTACTCCTTGCTCAACGAAATGGACTCAACACCGCATATTAAATGCCTAACAATGTACCTGACTAGTAAGTATCTTAAAACCTATGGATTGCTATGTCTCCGAAAGAGAATCAAGCATGTGTACAGGGGCATAAACGCAGCAGTGATAGGATTGGAGAGGTTCGGTGAGCAAATGAAGACCCTTTGAAGTCATATTGCATGGTACCCATTACACGGGTCTCAACTCTCCAGGTTTAAGGTATTCTTCCTTCAGCTGAAACATGCATGTGGAACCCCGCGTATGATCAACCATGTGAACGGGAGACGTGTTCAAATATGTCTCAGTTTTCCTCCCCTGGTACTCGGGTGCAACATTCCAGACCCTTTACTAACACTCTCCCGACTTGGAGAGTCAGCGCCTTTAACCTCCTGTTTGGCCCAGTTTGCAATTTCTGCGGAAGATGAACAGGAATAGGGAGAACCAATGAGAGACTAGCTGGAGGTGTCTGGACGGGCAAATTTAACTCTCATTTCCCACCAGGAAGAGGAAATAACCAAAGGCTCAGCGTGCCGTGCCGGAACCATATTAGGGCCTGAAGCCATCCTGCGGTGTTGCGGCCAGCTCAAAAGAAAGCGAGTTGAAGAAAGGAGCTCAGGGTCTCTGTAATTCACAAATCTGCAGAGTTATAAATGACAGCTATCGTCCAAAATTGACTGAAGTAAGGCTGCCAAGAGGACTTGAAAGCGGGGCAGAATTGCAGGATACCGATTTCAGGAGGTAGACTGGAATTGCATTGAAAGCATAGGAAAAGAGGCAGAACGTCCACAATGATGCACTTTGCCAAAAGGGCGTATGCGTTTTTTCCTGAATATATTCAGGAAAAAACGCATACGCCCTTTTTGGCCAACCAAGCAAGCTTGCAAAGGAAATCTGCACTACAATGAAGTCTCACTTCCCCCCGGTCAAAAGGGCCATCTGAAAAAAGTGTAAAATCCAGAAAGGCAGGACAGGCCATGGAGAACTGGGAGCCTTGTTATGCTGATGCGCGGGATGTAAATTGCCAACAGACACTCGGGAGATGTGTATGGTGTTTCCTGAAACATCTAAAAAACAAAGCAACAGGGCCTAGGGCACTTCCACTTATGGTCCTATAGCTTAGGGAAATTAATATCAAAAAGACACAGCAACCCCAAAATTTGGGATGGCTCTTTTTACAGAAATCTCTTCTACGGCACAAGTTAAATATCCCAGAGAGCAAATAATGGATAAAGAAGTTGCGGTACTTATGTACAACAGAATACCACTCAGCAATGAAATCTATGTCACCAGGCCCGTACCAGCATAATGAGTGCATTGAGGCACGATGATTCTAAGTGAAATAAGTCACACAGAAAAAGAAACATCATAAGGTATCACTAATACACGGAATGTGAACTTGGCTACACATGAACTGAATTACAAAACAGAACATGGTCTCAAGTTTAGAAAACCAACTTATGCCTGCTTAAGGGGGAAGGTGAGTTGGGGTGCTGCATAAAAGCAGAGTTTGAAATTAGCACAGATACCGTTCCATAAGCCAAATATGTAATAGACAAGAGCTACCCCTTGCTCAACGAAATGGATTCAACAATGAGGTATCACCTCACACCTGGTAGAATAGGCATCATTGAAAATCTACAAACAAAAAATGCTGGAGAGGGTGTGGAGAAAAGGAACCCTCTTCCACTATTGTTGGGAATATAAATTGATACAGTCATTATGGAGAACAATATGGAATTTCTTAAGAAACTAACAATAGAATTACCATATGATACAGCAATCCCAGTACTGGACATATACCCAGACAAAACCATAAATCAAAAAGAGTCATTCACCGCAATGTTCATTGCATCACTATTTACAATATCGAGGTAATGGAAGCAACCTAAATGCCCACAGACAGACGAATGCATAAAGCTGTGGTACATATATAAAATGGAATATTACTAAGCCATGAAAAGGAATGAAATTGGGTCATTTGTAGAGACGTCGATGGATCTAGAGACTGTCATACAGAGTGAAGTAAGTCAGAAAGAGAAAAACAAATCTTGTATATTCATGCATATATGTGGAACCTAGAAAAACTGTACAGATTAACCATTTTGCAAGGCATAAATAGAGCAACAGATGTAGACAACAAACATATGGACAACAAGGGGGGAAAGCTGTTGGGGGCTGGTGGTGGGAGGAGTTGAGAGACTGGGATTGGCATGTATACATTTATATGTATAAAATAGATAACCAATAAGAACCTGCTGTATAAAAATATAAAATAAAATTCAAAATTAAAAAGAAGTAAAATTTAAAAAATAAAACAGAAAAAACAATTATTCCCTGCACATACATGTATTTATATGAATAAATTATTTCCATGCTTATATCTGTAAATACAAAAAAGAGGAATAAAATCTACCTTGAACCAAAAACGAAAAAGAGAAAAAAAAACACAGAACCCACCAGTTACACAGAGGAAAACCATATCAGGGCACTTGCTCCAGTTGTAAACAATTCTGAAGTTGGTCAGTGGTGGGGAATCGTCTCCCATTCAGCCAGCAGCCCCCACGCAACAAGCGTCCTCATTGCAAAGCTGGGGCACCGTGCCGAGGCATCTGTGAGTAAACGTGAGCTGAGCCCCAGGCCAGTTGCTGCTGAACTATTCCCACCCATCCCAGGTAAAACACCTGAATATATACAAGGACTTGAAAGCCTAGAGGAAGGGCCATAGAGCCACACGAGTGACAGCATGCCGGCCGACTTGGTGCCTGCAGGCCAGCCAGGATGGTCCTGGCCCTGGGTGCTCTTCTGGAAGATTTCCATTTCCCTGCCTGAGATACCCGTCCTGTCCCTGCCCCCACTGCTTTTTTCCTTCCTCACCTCTGCCCAGGGAGAAATTCCAGCAGCAGGTATGGGTGACACATCCTCTTCTTTAGCAGGTGGCAGCCTGGCAACTGCTGCAGAAAGTCCAGCAGAGCCCCACTCACACTGGGCCACCCACAAAGCCGTGGCCTCTCACTCCCTCCCACCAGCCCAGCCCCGAGACTGCTGACAGGGCAGAGAAAATGGCGTCAGGCACGGCTGCAGGGGCTCTTGCTGCCTGGAGTGGTATTTATATTGATCTCAACCCAGGCACACCTGGGGAGGGCTGGCCGGCACGGTAAGGCTGCCCAGGTCAGCCAATCATCACCCCTCAGGGGCTCACAGTTGCAGAAAATGGAACTTGCTGAACCGGCCAGGTCCAAGGAACAGGTGTGGGCTCCTGAGAGTCAGGATAGACAAGGGGCTGCAGCTTTGGCTTGTTTTCTAATCATTTTATCTGGCCCATGAGTGGGAGACAACTTCAAGAAAACCCTCTCCTAATGAGAGGAACCCAGGAGTCAGGGAGAGGAGGGGTGGGTGGTGGTTGGAGACAGAGGCCTGGTGCCCCGGGTGCAGTGGAAGTCTCTGGAAGACCAGGTGGAGGGAGGCCTCACGGAGTGATGCCCAGGGTCACAGACCTGTCGCAGCTGCTGTTTGTTAGTTCAAGTCCTGCTCTGAGGTGCTCTGTGTCAGCTCTGAGCGACAGGTGAGCTGGGGGTGCTCTGCAATGAGGGCTATGTGCACGGTTCCTGTGTGCCCAGCCCTGCCACGGTACCTGCAAGGGTAGCTCTGTATCCTGGGAGGGGCCTGACCACGAGAGCCCCGTGGGCTGGGGTGGGGGTGGGGTACCTGCCCAGGTGAGCTCCATATTCTGGGATTGGTCTGACCACGAGAGCCCCATGGGCTGCTGGGGACATGGTAAAGGATGTCAGGACAGTCAGTGAAGCCACCGAGGATATACCTCCAGTTGCTCCTAATTCCTACACCCTGCTGGTCATTCTACCAACCACCAGGACATGGTATTCTGTATTAGTCTTCAATGATGCCTTCTTTTGTATTCCATTAGTCCCAGAGTCACAAGAAATTTTGGCTTGTGAGTGGCAGGACTCAACATACAACTAAAACAATACTTCCGGGCCGTCTGGCCCCAAGGGTGCAAAAATTCCCACACCATCTTTGGGGAAAGCTTAGCTAAAGACCTAAAAGTTCTACCTCTGGAAAAGGAAACCCTCCTTCAATATGCAGACGACATTCTGATCACCAGCCCTACTAAGGAGGCCTCTGAACTACCAAGCCAATAAAGGATAGAAGTTGTCCAAGAAAAAGCTCAAATATCACAGACTGCGGTGACCTGCCTGGGCTTCATTCTCACAGAAGGTCAGAGAAGCCCATCCCAGGAAAGGGAAGAAACCATTTTCAGCCTTACCCCTTTCTAAAACTAGAAGACAGCTTAGGGGTTCCTGGGGAGGCCAGGGTTTGCTGCTTCTGGATCCCTAGCTACAGTCTACTAGCTGGGCCTCTATATGAAACACTGAAAGGAAAAGATGATGATCCTTTTGAATAGAATCCAGAAGTGGCCTTTCAAGAATGGAAAGAGCAGTCAATTCAGACCCTTGCCCTGGAACTCCCTAATTTAGCTAAACCCTTTGACCTTTACATTCCCGGTGAAAGGTGAATCGCCATTGGAGAATTAGTGCAAAAACTGGGACCACTTGAAATGGAACAATGCAAGAATGCCATCCAGGTAGGATAAACTACGGTCACTAAGGGGCTTGGCCCACTGCCACATCTGGCCAAGATACTGGCGGTATCTAAAAACCTGGAAATCAGCAGCCCAAAAGGCCACCTCCCTCCTAAGGGAAAAGGACCCCACGTGGTGATCCTAACCACCAACCATGCCCTGAAGTTGCAGGGTTCGCTCCGTGGGCACACCGACCTCGAGTGAGGAGGCCCTCCAACTCCAACATCCAGAGAGATAACCGGGGGCAACAGGGCACCATGACGACTCGTGTGAACATCACTTGACCTGGAGTTTCTCTCATAAAACAACAAGAGTGTGTCCCAAAAGAGTAGACTACTGCTTGCAGGACTTACTGCACCCAGAGGGGAGCTAATAATCTTGGCGGGGGAACAGTATACCACACTGTCACCATAGAAAAGCCTACAGACACCATGATGATGGTGGCCAATAAGACCGGCTGGACTCCTGTTTACTTCAAAAGGCTGTTGACTCAGTAGCCATCATGGTCCTTGATCACCACTGACCCTGGACTGTCTGGGAGTTGAGCGGGCAGGGCTCTGACACCTGGTGCTGTTTGTACGTTAATTCAGGGGCCTAACTGAAGAAAGTGCAGACTACTGGTCAGAGCATCTAGGCTGGCAGAGACGGTCAGCCTAAGGTGGCCGAACAAATGTGGGGCGGGGTGAAACCGGCCCCCACAGCATCTCTGCACATCTCTTTCCTGGACCCTTAAAGGTCATTAGAATCTATAACACTTCCAATGCTGGTGCTCAGGTGGACGAGCAGGGAGGCAGGGGTCCTGGGGACAATCAACGTCACCGGGAGGCTGCTGGGGAGAAGCTCTGACCCTCGCCCCAGGGTATGAGGGCTCCCAACTCAGCACTCAGCAGTTACAGAAGAAGGGTCTGCACCCTCAGCACTCCAAGAATGAGGAACGGGACAAAAGGCAGAGGAGGGGTTTGTCCCCAGCAAAGCCCATTAAAAATCCCTGGGAGATAAAAATAGAATCTGGGCAATAAAGTCAAGTCTAACCTTTTTTATCCTTTGTGCTTTGTCTAATTTCACGTGCTCCTAGGGTCCCGCATGCAGAGGTTCCACACCCGGCACTTCAGACCAGATTTCCTAGTGCAGAATGGCTGGGTCGACACCTCAGCTCCTGGGGCCCAGTGCAGACTCCACGATATAGAGCCTGAGCTACAGCCAACCCGGCCCTCGAGAGCTCCGCCTCCTCCCTCCCTCCCACTGACTCTGACAGGATCTCTACACAGCAGCCCAGCCCACAGCCCACGGGGTAGTGCATGCTCTCACCTCTCCATTCTCTGATCAAAATATAAAGTTTCCTTTGCTTGTGAACCAAACTCAGTCTCGATCTCTTGGCCCCAATGACACTGGGCAGGGGGACACTTGTTGGGGTCCACTCTGGAGGATCAATAACAGAAATTGAGACTATTGTAACCTCAATGAACAGATGTGTGAGCCAAACTGTAGTTAACATAGAACAGTGTATAAGGCTCGGGTAAAATAAGATGTTTTTAACACTTCCATTTGATATTTCCATCACTTTTTATAAGCAAGTTCAGTGAAAAGGTTTGTCTTATTTGTCAGGTCAATATTAGAGAAACGAAGTGATTTCTTTCCAAGGATGTACAGCTAATAATCTTGGTTAAACCTTCAATCTTGTTTTAAATGCTTTTCCATTGAAAATGATACCTCTCTTTCAGCTCCCCCATTTCTGAGAAGTATAAAATCTTATAATTTATTATTACCAAAGGGGAAAGGTGGGAGGAGGGATAAATTAACAGTTTGGAATGAACACATACACACTGCTATGTATAAAATAGATCATCAACAAGGAACTACTGTATAGCACAGGGAACTACACTCAACATTTTGCAATAACCTATAAGGGGAAATAATCTGAAAAAGAATAGATATTTTTATTGACATCATCTATCAATGACAGTTAAAGTGTAGCCTAAGGGAAGCTGGTGGTGAGTGCTTCTGACCCTGAAGACTTCAATCATCTAAAGTTTGGACTCTGCCTACTCCCCAAGGCCCTTAATGAACATATGTGTAGCCGTAGCTTAAAAACTTCCCCAGTTTGGGTTTCGGGGAGACACTGATTTTGAAAAAGCCCTGGTGTTCTCCTTACATGAATGGGACTCTTCCTACTGCTAAAACATGTCTGTCACACCCAGAGGATGGTATACCGTCTGATCGGGAAGAGTTTGGAAAAGGCATCTCATCTCCTCATCTCCTGGTGCTCGGGTTCACCCCTCCAGCGTCTTTACTAACAGTCTCCCCACTTGGAGATGTCAGCACTGTCAACATCCTGTTGCGTACAGTTTGGAATTTGTCCAGAGGATGAAGCGGAAGGATGAGGAACAATGAGAGACAAGTCCTAGGTGTTCAGACAGGCACATGTCACTCTAATTTCCAATCAGGAAGACGAATTGACCAAAGGCTAGGGTTGCCCATGGAAACAGTATAGGGCTTGAGGAAATCCCGCTGCTTTGTGGCCAGTTCCCATAAACACGAGTTGAACAATGGAACTCAGGGGCAGTAAAATTCACAAAACTGCAGAGTTGAAAATATCCATCACTGAAAAATGTCTTGAGGAAAGTCAGAGAAAAGGACTTGTAAGCAAGGGAGAATGGCAGGAAAGGGATTTGAGGAGGTAGAAAGGACTCGCCATTAAGCACAAGAAAAGGAGCTGAACATTGCCAACATTGCAGTTGGCCAAAAAGGGTGTATGCGTTCTTTTCTGTATATATTCAAGAAAAGGGCATACACTTTTTTAGCCAACCAAACAGGTGGGCACTGGAAGTCAATACTACAAAAGATATCACTTCGCATCAGTCAGAAGAGCCATCCTCATAAAGCGTAAACAACAGAAATGCAGGACAGGGCAACGAGAAGAGGGAGCCCTGTGAGACTTATAGTGGAAATGTATATTGCCAACGGCCATTCTGGAGAAGTGTATTGTGTTTACTAAAGCATCTAAAAAATGAGCTACAGAGCATAGGGCACTTGCACTCATGGGCGTATATCTTGGGAAAAACAAAAATTGAGAGGACACAGGCACCCCAATGTTTACCCCCTCTCTGTTTAAAAGATCCTCGACTAGGATATAACTTAAATGTCTCTGGAGGGAAAAAATGGATAGAGATGTGGTACTTAGGTAGAGTGGAATATTATTCAGCCTGGAAATCAATGAAATATGGCCAGTTGTAACGACTCCGGAGGAGTTACGTATGATCATTCTAAGTGACAGAATTCAAAAAGAAAAAGACACATATCATAAGATATCACTTAAAGGTGGAATCCAAAATGGCTACACATGAAATAAATTACAAAACAAAAACATAGTCAAATATGTAGAAAACACGCATAAGGCTGCTAAACGGGAAAGGTGGGGAGGGGTGAGGCATCATCCAGGAGGTTGAAATTAGCAAAGATACCATTCCAAATACCAAACTGATAATCAACAAGGCCTACACGGTAGCTAAAAGAACTGCACTCAGCACACTCAAGTCACCGGAAAAGAATATATACGACTGGTAAGAATCTGAAAAAGAATTTATTGATGTCTCTCTGTACGCGAATCAAGTGGATGTACAGCAGCAAGAAACAGAGCTTTGAAAATCAGCTGTAACCAATATAGTAATAAATTGAAAAAAATAAACGACAGAGAGACAGAGAAAACCTCTTACAACTTTTCCTCAGGGACGGTGATGCAACATGGATTGAACACATCTAGACCCACAGCAGGATGAGACATAAGGCTGGAAACTGTTTGCGCTAAGAGAAATGTGAGGTTGGGTGAGGAAATGCACACCCTTTAAAGTAATACTACCTGGTACCCATTCAATGGGTCCCAAATCTGCAGGTTCAAGGGATCTTCCTACAGCTAAAACATGCATGGAAAACCCAGAGGACTGTACACCATGTGATCGGGAGATGTGTCTAAAATGCACCTCATTTATCCTCTCCTGGTGCTCCTGTTCACCATTCCAGCCACGCTACTTAGAATCTCCCCACTTGGAGAATCAGCACATTTAAACTTCTGTTTCACACATTTTGCAAATTGTGAGGAGGATGAACGGGAAGAGGGGGAACCAATGAGAGAAGAGTTGTAGGGGTTTGGACGGGCACATATCACTCTAATTTCCCATTAAGAATAAGAATTAAAGAAAGGCTCAGCCTGCCTCGCCGGAGCCAAAATAGGGCCTGAAGCAATCCTGCGGGTTTGAGGCCAGCTCACAAAAGAGCAACTTAAAAAATGGAGCTCAGGGTCACTGCAATTCACAAACCTGCAGAGTTATAAATGAAAACTAACGTCCAAAAATATGTTGAGGTAAGGCAAAGAAGAGGATCTGAATGCAAGACAGAATTGCAAGAAACAGATTTCAAGAGATAGATTGGACTCGTCTTTAACGCACATGAAAAGCGGCAGAATTTCGACAATGATGCAGTTGGCCCAAAAGGGCGTATGCGTTTTTTCCTGATTATATCCAGGAAAAAACGCATACACACTTTATGGGCAACGAAGCAAGCAAGCAATGCAAATGTGCACAACAAAGAAGTCTCACTTCCCACCGGTCAAAAGGGCCATCCTAAAAAATTGTAAAAACCAGAAATGCAGGACAGGCCATGGAGAACAGGGAGCCTTTATACGCTGATGGGCAGTGTGTGAACTGCCGAGAGCCACTCTGGAGAAGTGTATGGTGGTTCCTAAATCATCTAAAAAACAGAGCTACAGAGCATAGGACACTTCCAATCATGGGAGTATATCTAGGGAAGTCTAAAAATCAACAAGACACAAGCACACCACAGTTTAGGGCTACTCTGTTTACAAGAACCTCAACTTCAGTACACCTTAAATATCCCAGGAAAGAGAACAATGGATAAAGAAGATGTGGTACTTATGTACAATGGAATATCTCTTCACCATGAAATCAATGTAATAAGGCTAGTAGAAGGATAAAGAGTGGATTTAGGTCCGATAATACTACTTGAAATAAGTCAAACAGAAAAAGAAACATATCATAAGATATCACTTATAGAGGGAGGGTAAATATGGCTGCACAAGAAATGAATTACAGAACAGAACAGTGTCTCACATTTAGAAAACACACTTATGTCAGCTTAAGGGGAAAGGAGAGGTGGGGTGATGCATAAAACCAGAGTTTGAAATTAGCACAGATACCGTTCAATAAACCAAATAGGTATTAGACAAGATCTACACCTTGCTCAATGAACAGGCCTCAACACACCCTATACACCACAGAGAAATATATCTGAGGAATAAGAATCTTAAAACCCATGTATTGATATATCTCCATAAGGGAATCAAGTGTGTGCAGAGCGGCACAAACACAGCAGTGAAAAGGAGCTAAACCCCATTATAGAAATAAATTTTAAAAACAAAACGCTGAAACAATGAAAGAGAGAAAAATTCTTACAAAATTGGCTCAGGGGCTGTGATGCAACCTGGATTGACCACATATAAACCCACAGCTGGATAAGACATAAGGCTGGACACTTGGGGCTGACAGGATTGGTGAGCTTTGGTGAGCAACTGCCGAAAGTTTAATGCAATACTTCATGCTACTCAGTCCAAGGGTCCCAACACTCCAGGTTGAAGGGAATCTTCCTACAGCTAAACCATGCTTGGGAAACCCAGCGACTGGTATACCATATGATCGGGAAAGGTTTCTAAAACGCACCTCATTTTTCCTCTCCTGGGGCTCCGGATCGACATTCCAGCCGCTTTACTAACAACATCCCCACATGGAGTCAATGCCTTTAAGTTCTGGTATCGCACAGTCTGCAGTTAGTGCAGAGGATGAATGGGAATAGGGGGAACCAGTGAGAAACTAGCTGTAGCGGTTTCAATGGGCACATGTCACTCTAATATCACATCAGTAAGAAGAATTAACCAAAGGAACAGCAGGTGCCCCAGAAGAAAAATAGGGCTTCAAGGAATCCTGTGGTTATGGGGCAATACCACAAAAATAAGAGCTAAAAAATGGAGCTAAGGGCCACTGCAATTCAAAAACCTGCAGAGTTATAAAGACCAACTATTTTTAAAAAATATATTGAGGTAAGGCTATGAAGAGGCATTGAAAGCAAGGCAGAATTGCAGGAAACCGATTTCAGGAGGTAGACTGGAATTGCATTGAAAGCATATGAAGAGAGTCAGAAACTCGACAATGATGCACTTGGCCAAAAAGGGCGTATGTGTTTTTTCCTGAATATATTCAGGAAAAAACGCATACGCACTTTTTGGCCAACCAAGCAAGCTTGCAAAGGAAATCTGCACTACAATGAAGTCTCATTTCCACCTGGTCAAAAGGGCCATCTGAAAAAAGTGTAAAATCCATAAAGGCACGACAGGCCATGGAGAACTGGGAGCCTTCTTATGCTGATGGGCGGGATGTAAATTGCCAACAGCCACTCTGGAGAAGTGTATGGTGTTTCCTGAAACATCTAAAAAACAAAGAAACAGAACCAAGGGCACTTCCACTTATGGTCCTATAGCTTAGGGAAATTAAAATCAAAAAGACACAGCCACCCCAAAGTTTGGGAGGGCTCTGTTTACAAGAACCTCGTTTACAGTACAAGTTCAATATCGCAGAAAGTGAAAAATGGATAAAGAACTTGTGGTACTTACGTACAATGCAATATCACTCAGCAATGAAATCTATGTCATCAGGCCCGTAGCAGCATAATGAGTGGATTCAGGTATGATGATTCGAACTGAAATAAGTCACACAGAAAAGAAACATCATAAGGTATCACTAATACACAGAATGTGAACTTGGCTACACATGAACTGAATTACAAAACAGAACATTGTCTCAAGTTTAGAAAACCAACTTATGCTTGCTTAAGGGGGAAGGTGAGTTGGGGTGCTGCATAAAACCAGAGATTGAAATGAGCACAGATAAAGTTCCTTAAGCCAAATATGGAATAGACAAGAGCTACTCCTTGCTCAACGAAATGGACTCAACACCCCATATTAAACGCCTAAGAATGTACCTGACTAGTAAGTATCTTAAAACCTATGGATTGCTATGTCTCCAAAAGAGAATCAAGCGTGTGTACAGGGGCATAAACGCAGCAGTGATAGGATTGGAGAGGTTCGGTGAGCAAATGAAGACCCTTTGAAGTCATATTGCATGGTACCCATTACACGGGTCTCAACTCTCCAGGTTTAAGGTATTCTTCCTTCAGCTAAAACATGCATGTGGAACCCAAGTATGATCAACCGTGTGAACGGGAGACGTGTTCAAATATGTCTCAGTTTTCCGCCCCTGGTACTCGGGTGCAACATTCCAGATGCTTTACTAACACTCTCCCGACTTGGAGAGTCAGTCCCTTTAACCTCCTGTTTGGCCCAGTTTGCAATTTCTGCGGAAGATGAACAGGAATAGGGAGAACCAATGAGAGACTAGCTGGAGGTGTCTGGACGGGCAAATTTAACTCTCATTTCCCACCAGAAAGAGGAAATAACCAAAGGCTCAGCATGCCGTGCCGGAACCAGATTAGGGCATGAAGCCATCCAGCGGTGTTGCAGCCAGCTCACAAGAAAACGAGTTGAAGAAAGGAGCTCAGGGGCACTGTAACTCACAAACCTGCAGAGTTATAAATGACAGCTATCGTCCAAAAATAGACTGAAGTAAGGATTCCAAGAGGACTTGAAAGCGGGGCAGAATTGCAGGAAACCGATTTCAGGAGGTAGACTGGAATTGCATTGAAAGCATAGGAAAAGAGGCAGAACGTCCACAATGATGCACTTGGCCAAAAAGGGCGTATGCGTTTTTTCCTGAATATATTCAGGAAAAAACGCATACGCCCTTTTTGGCCAACCAAGCAAGCTTGCAAAGGAAATCTGCACTACAATGAAGTCTCACTTCCCCCCGGTCAAAAGGGCCATCTGAAAAAAGTGTAAAATCCAGAAAGGCAGGACAGGCCATGGAGAACTGGGAGCCTTGTTATGCTGATGGGCGGGATGTAAATTGCCAACAGACACTCGGGAGAAGTGTATGGTGTTTCCTGAAACATCGAAAAAACAAAGCAACAGAGCCTAGGGCACTTCCACTTATGGTCCTATAGCTTAGGGAAATTAAAATCAAAAAGACACAGCCACCCCAAAGTTTGGAACGGCTCTGTTTACAAGAACCTCGTTTACAGTACAAGTTCAACATCGCAGAAAGTGAAAAATGGATAAAGAAGTTGTGGTATTTACTTACAAAGCAATATCACACAGCAATGAAATCTGTGTCATCAGGCCCTTAGCAGCACAATGAGTGGATTCAGGTATGATGATTCTAACTGAAATAAGTCACACAGAAAAAGAAACATCATAAGATATCAGTAATACACGGAATGTAAACTTGGCTACACAGGAACTGAATTACAGAACAGAACAGGGTCTCAAATTTAGAAAACCAACTTATGCTTGCTTAAGGGGAAAGGTGAGTTGGGGTGCTGCATAAAACCAGAGATTGAAATGAGCACAGATAAAGTTCCTTAAGCCAAATATGGAATAGACAAGAGCTACTCCTTGCTCAACGAAATGGACTCAACACCGCATATTAAACGCCTAAGAATGTACCTGACTAGTAAGTATCTTAAAACCTATGGATTGCTATGTCTCCGAAAGAGAATCAAGCATGTGTACAGGGGCATAAACGCAGCAGTGATAGGACTGGAGAGGTTCGTGAGCAAATGAAGACCCTTTGAAGTCATATTGCATGGTACCCATTCCACGGGTTTCAACTACCCAGGTTTAAGGTATTCTTCCTTCAGCTAAAACATGCATGTGGAACCTAGAGTATGATCAACCATGTGATCGGGAGACGTGTTCAAATATGTCTCAGTTTTCGTACCCTGGTACTCGGGTGCAA
>NW_027193112.1:0-67000 GCF_949987515.2 Delphinus delphis
GTCCATACGTTTGTTGTGTACATCTGTTGCTCTATTTATGCCTTGCAAAATGGTTAATCTGTACAGTTTTTCTAGGTTCCACATATATGCATGAATATACAAGATTTGTTTTTCTCTTTCTGACTTACTTCACTCTGTATGACAGTCTCTAGATCCATCGACATCTCTACAAATGACCCAATTTCATTCCTTTTCATGGCTTAGTAATATTCCATTTTATATATGTACCACAGCTTTATGCATTCGTCTGTCTGTGGGCATTTAGGTTGCTTCCATTACCTCGATATTGTAAATAGTGATGCAATGAACATTGCGGTGAATGACTCTTTTTGATTTATGGTTTTGTCTGGGTATATGTCCAGTACTGGGATTGCTGTATCATATGGTAGTTCTATTGTTAGTTTCTTAAGAAATTCCATATTGTTCTCCATAATGACTGTATCAATTTATATTCCCAACAATAGTGGAAGAGGGTTCCTTTTCTCCACACCCTTTCCAGCATTTTTTGTTTGTAGATTTTCAATGATGCCTATTCTACCAGGTGTGAGGTGATACCTCATTGTTGAATCCATTTCGTTGAGCAAGGGGTAGCTCTTGTCTATTACATATTTGGCTTATGGAACGGTATCTGTGCTAATTTCAAACTCTGCTTTTATGCAGCACCCCAACTCACCTTCCCCCTTAAGCAGGCATAAGTTGGTTTTCTAAACTTGAGACCCTGTTCTGTTTTGTAATTCAGTTCATGTGTAGCCAAGTTCACATTCCGTGTATTAGTGATACCTTATGATGTTTCTTTTTCTGTGTGACTTATTTCACTTAGAATCATCGTGCCTCAATCCACTCATTATGCTGGTACGGGCCTGGTGACATAGATTTCATTGCTGAGTGGTATTCTGTTGTACATAAGTACCGCAACTTCTTTATCCATTATTTGCTCTGTGGGATATTTAACTTGTGCCGTAGAAGAGATTCCTGTAAAAAGAGCCGTCCCAAATTTTGGGGTTGCTGTGTCTTTTTGATATTAATTTCCCTAAGCTATAGGACCATAAGTGGAAGTGCCCTAGGCTCTGTTGCTTTGTTTTTTAGATGTTTCAGGAAACACCATACACTTCTCCTGAGTGTCTGTTGGCAATTTACATCCTGCCCATCAGCATAACAAGGCTCCCAGTTCTCCATGGCCTGTCCTGCCTTTCTGGATTTTACACTTTTTTCAGATGGCCCTTTTGACCGGGGGGAAGTGAGACTTCATTGTAGTGCAGATTTCCTTTGCAAGTTTGCTTGGTTGGCCAAAAAGGGCGTATGCGTTTTTTCCTGAATATATTCAGGAAAAAACGCATACGCCCTTTTTGGCCAAGTGCATCATTGTGGACGTTCTGCCTCTTTTCCTATGCTTTCAATGCATTTCCAGTCTACCTCCTGAAATCGGTTTCCTGCAATTCTGCCCCGCTTTCTAGTTCTCTTGGCAGCCTTACTTCAGTCTATTTTTGGACGATAGCTGTCATTTATAACTCTGCAGGTTTGTGAATTACAGTGCCCCTGAGCTCCTTTCTTCCACTCGCTTTCTTGTGACCTGGCCGCAACACCGCAGGATGGCTTCAGGCCCTAATCTGGTTCCGGCACGGCACGCTGAGCCTTTGGTTAATTCCTCATCCTGGTGGGAAATTAGAGTTAAATTTGCCAATCCAGACAGTTCCCGCTTGTCTCTCATTGGTTCTCCCTATTCCTGTACATCTTCCACAGAAATTGCAAACTGGGCCAAACAGGAGGTTAAAGGCACTGACTCTCCAAGTCGGGAGAGTGTTAGTAAAGCGTCTGGAATGTTGCACCGAAGTACCAGGGGACGAAAACTGAGACATATTTGAACATGTCTCCCGATCACACGGTTGATCATACTCTGGGTTCCACATGCATGTTTTAGCTGAAGAAAGAATATCTTAAACCTGGATTGTTGAGACCCGTGGAATGGGTACCATGCAATATGACTTCAAAGGGTCTTCATTTGCTCACCGAATCTCTCCAATCCTATCACTGCTGCGTTTATGACCCTTGTACACACGCTTGATTCTCTTTTGGAGACATAGCATTCCATAGGTTTTAAGATACTTACTAGTCTGGTATATTCTTAGGCGTTTAATATGGGGTGTGGAGTCCATTTCGTTGAGCAAGGAGTAGCTCTTGTCTATTCCATATTTGGCTTAAGGAACTTGATCTGTGCTCATTTCAGTCTCTGGTTTTATGCAGCACCCCAACTCACCTTTCCACTTAAGCAGGCATAAGTTGGTTTTCTAAATTTGAGACCCTGTTCTGTTTTGTAATTCAGTTCCTCTGTAGCCAAGTTTAAATTCCATGTATTAGTGATATTTTTTGATGTTTCTTTTTCTGTTAGACTTATTTCAGTTAGAATCACCATACCCGAATCCACTCATTATGCTGCTACGGGCCTGGTGACATAGATTTCATTGCTGAGTGATATTGCTTTGTACATGAGTACCACAACTTCTTTATCCATTTTTCACTTTCTGGGATATTGAACTTGTACGGTAAATGAGGTTCTTGTAAACAGAGGCGTCCCAAACTTTGGGGTGGCTGTGTCTTTTTGATTTTAATTTCCCTAAGCTATAGGACCATAAGTGGAAGTGCACTAGGCTCTGTTGCTTTGTTTTTTAGATGTTTCAGGAAACACCATACACTTCTCCCGAGTGGTTGTTGGCAATTTACATCCCGCCCATCAGCATAACAAGGCTCCCAGTTCTCCATGGCCAGTCCTGCCTTTCTGGATTTTACACTTTTTTCAGATGGCCCTTTTGACCGGGGGGAAGTGAGACTTCATTGTAGTGCAGATTTCCTTTGCAAGCTTGCTTGGTTGGCCAAAAAGGGCGTATGCGTTTTTTCCTGAATATATTCAGGAAAAAACGCATACGCCCTTTTTGGCCAAGTGCATCACTGTGGACGTTCTGCCTCTTTTCCTATGCTTGAAATGCAATTCCTGTCTACCTCCTGAAATCGGTTTCCTGCAATTCTGCCCCGCTTTCAAGTCCTCTTGGCAGCCTTACTTCAGTCTATTTTTGGACGATAGCTGTCATTTATAACTCTGCAGGTTTGTGAATTACAGTGCCCCTGAGCTCCTTTCTTCAACTCGCTTTCTTTTGAGCTGGCCGCAACACCGCAGGATGTCTTCAGGCCCTAATGTGGTTCCGGCATGGCACACTGAGCCTTTGGTTAATTCCTCTTCCTGGTGGGAAATGAGAGTTAAATTTGCCCATCCAGACACCTCCAGCTAGTCTTTCATTGGTTCTCGCTATTCCTGTTCATCTTCCACAGAAATTGCAAACTGGGCCAAACAGGTGGTTAAAGGGACTGACTCTCCAAGTCGGGAGAGTGTTAGTAAAGCGTCTGGAATGTTGCACCCGAGTACCAGGGTACGAAAACTGAGACATATTTGAACACGTCTCCCGATCACATGGTTGATCATACTCTAGGTTCCACATGCATGTTTTAGATGAAGGAAGAATACCTTAAACCTGGGTAGTTGAAACCTGTGGAATGGGTACCATGCAATATGACTTCAAAGGGTCTTCATTTGCTCACGAACCTCTCCAATCCTATCACTGCTGCGTTTATGCCCCTGTACACATGCTTGATTCTCTTTCGGAGACATAGCAATCCATAGGTTTTAAGATACTTACAAGTCAGGTACATTCTTAGGCGTTTAATATGGGGTGTTGAGTCCATTTCTTTGAGCAAGGAGTAGCTCTTGTCTATTCCATATTTGGCTTAAGGAACTTTATCTGTGCTCATTTCAATCTCTGGTTTTATGCAGCACCCCAACTCACCTTTCCCCTTAAGCAAGCATAAGTTGGTTTTCTAAATTTGAGACCCTGTTCTGTTCTGTAATTCAGTTCCTGTGTAGCCAAGTTCCATTCCGTGTATTACTGATATCTTATGATGTTTCTTTTTCTGTGTGACTTATTTCAGTTAGAATCATCATACCTGAATCCACTCATTGTGCTGCTAAGGGCCTGATGACACAGATTTCATTGCTGAGTGATATTGTTTTGTAAGTAAATACCACAACTTCTTTATCCATTTTTCACTTTCTGCGATGTTGAACTTGTACTGTAAACGAGGTTCTTGTAATCAGAGGCGTCCCAAACTTTGGGGTGGCTGTGTCTTTTTGATTTTAATTTCCCTAAGCTATAGGACCATAAGTGGAAGTGCCCTAGGCTCTGTTGCTTTGTTTTTTAGATGTTTCAGGAAACACCATACACTTCTCCTGAGTGGTTGTTGGCAATTTACATCCCGCCCATCAGCATAACAAGGCTCCCAGTTCTCCATGGCCTGTCCTGCCTTTCTGGATTTTACACTTTTTTCAGATGGCCCTTTTGACCGGGGGGAAGTGAGACTTCATTGTAGTGCAGATTTCCTTTGAAAGCTTGCTTGGTTGGCCAAAAAGGGCGTATGCGTTTTTTCCTGAATATATTCAGGAAAAAACGCATACGCCCTTTTTGGCCAAGTGCATCATTGTGGACGTTCTGCCTCTTTTCCTATGCTTTCAATGCAATTCCAGTCTACCTCCTGAAATCGGGTTCCTGCAATTCTGCTCCGCTTTCAAGTCCTCTTGGCAGCCTTACTTCAGTCTATTTTTGGACGATAGCTGTCATTTATAACTCTGCAGGTTTGTGAATTACAGTGCCCCTGAGCTCCTTTCTTCAACTCGCTTTCTTTTGAGCTGGCCGCAACACCGCAGGATGGCTTCAGGCCCTAATCTGGTTCCGGTACGGCACGCTGAGCCTTTGGTTATTTCCTCTTCCTGGTGGGAAATGAGAGTTAAATTTGCCCGTCCAGACACCTGCAGCTAGCCTCTCATTGGTTCTCGCTATTCCTGTTCATCTTCCGCAGAAATTGCAAACTGTGCAAAACAGGAGGTTAAAGGCGCTGACTCTCCAAGTGGGGAGAGTGTTAGTAAAGCGTCTGGAATGTTGCACCCGAGTACCAGGGGAGGAAAACTGAGACATATTTGAACACGTCTCCCGATCACATGGTTGATCATACTCTACGTTCCACATGCATGTTTTAGCTGAAGGAAGAATACCTAAAACCTGGGTAGTTGAAACCCGTGGAATGGGTACCATGCAATATGACTTCAAAGGGCCTTCATTTGCTCACCGAACCTCTCCAATCCTATCACTGCTGCGTTTATGCCCCTGTACACATGCTTGATTCTCTTTCGGAGACATAGCAATCCATAGGTTTTAAGATACTTACTAGTCAGGTACATTCTTAGGCGTTTAATATGCGGTGTTGAGTCCATTTCGTTGAGCAAGGAGTAGCACTTGTCTATTCCATATTTGGCTTAAGGAACTTTATCTGTGCTCATTTCAATCTCTGGTTTTATGCAGCACCCCAACTCACCTTTACCCTTAAGCAAGCATAAGTTGGTTTTCTAAATTTGAGACCCTGTTCTGTTCTGTAATTCAGTTCCTGTGTAGCCAAGTTTCCATTCCGTGTATTACTGATAACTTATGATGTTTCTTTTTCTGTGTGACTTATTTCAGTTAGAATCATCATACCTGAATCCACTCATTGTGCTGCTAAGGGCCTGATGACATAGATTTCATTGCTGAGTGATATTGCTTTGTAAGTGAATACCACAACTTCTTTATCCATTTTTCACTTTCTGCCATGTTGAACTTGTACGGTAAACGAGGTTCTTGTAAACGGAGGCGTCCCAAACTTTGGGGTGGCTGTGTCTTTTTGATTTTAATTTCCCTAAGCTATAGGACCATAAGTGGAAGTGCCCTAGGCTCTGTTGCTTTGTTTTTTAGATGTTTCAGGAAACACCATACACTTCTCCCAAGTGTCTGTTGGCAATTTACATCCCGCCCATCAGCATAACAAGGCTCCCAGTTCTCAATGGCCTGTTGCCTTTCTGGATTTTACACTTTTTTCAGATGGCCCTTTTGACCGGGGGGAAGTGAGACTTCATTGTAGTGCAGATTTCCTTTGAAAGCTTGCTTGGTTGGCCAAAAAGGGCGTATGCGTTTTTTCCTGAATATATTCAGGAAAAAACGCATACGCCCTTTTTGGCCAAGTGCATCATTGTGGACGTTCTGCCTCTTTTCCTATGCTTTCAATGCAATTCCAGTCTACCTCCTGAAATCGGGTTCCTGCAATTCTGCTCCGCTTTCAAGTCCTCTTGGCAGCCTTACTTCAGTCTATTTTTGGACGATAGCTGTCATTTATAACTCTGCAGGTTTGTGAATTACAGTGCCCCTGAGCTCCTTTCTTCAACTCGCTTTCTTTTGAGCTGGCCGCAACACCGCAGGATGGCTTCAGGCCCTAATCTGGTTCCGGTACGGCACGCTGAGCCTTTGGTTATTTCCTCTTCCTGGTGGGAAATGAGAGTTAAATTTGCCCGTCCAGACACCTGCAGCTAGCCTCTCATTGGTTCTCGCTATTCCTGTTCATCTTCCGCAGAAATTGCAAACTGTGCAAAACAGGAGATTAAAGGCGCTGACTCTCCAAGTGGGGAGAGTGTTAGTAAAGCGTCTGGAATGTTGCACCCGAGTACCAGGGGAGGAAAACTGAGACATATTTGAACACGTCTCCCGATCACATGGTTGATCATACTCTACGTTCCACATGCATGTTTTAGCTGAAGGAAGAATACCTAAAACCTGGGTAGTTGAAACCCGTGGAATGGGTACCATGCAATATGACTTCAAAGGGCCTTCATTTGCTCACCGAACCTCTCCAATCCTATCACTGCTGCGTTTATGCCCCTGTACACATGCTTGATTCTCTTTCGGAGACATAGCAATCCATAGGTTTTAAGATACTTACTAGTCAGGTACATTCTTAGGCGTTTAATATGCGGTGTTGAGTCCATTTCGTTGAGCAAGGAGTAGCACTTGTCTATTCCATATTTGGCTTAAGGAACTTTATCTGTGCTCATTTCAATCTCTGGTTTTATGCAGCACCCCAACTCACCTTTACCCTTAAGCAAGCATAAGTTGGTTTTCTAAATTTGAGACCCTGTTCTGTTCTGTAATTCAGTTCCTGTGTAGCCAAGTTTCCATTCCGTGTATTACTGATATCTTATGATGTTTCTTTTTCTGTGTGACTTATTTCAGTTAGAATCATCATACCTGAATCCACTCATTGTGCTGCTAAGGGCCTGATGACATAGATTTCATTGCTGAGTGATATTGCTTTGTAAGTGAATACCACAACTTCTTTATCCATTTTTCACTTTCTGCCATGTTGAACTTGTACGGTAAACGAGGTTCTTGTAAACGGAGGCGTCCCAAACTTTGGGGTGGCTGTGTCTTTTTGATTTTAATTTCCCTAAGCTATAGGACCATAAGTGGAAGTGCCCTAGGCTCTGTTGCTTTGTTTTTTAGATGTTTCAGGAAACACCATACACTTCTCCCAAGTGTCTGTTGGCAATTTACATCCCGCCCATCAGCATAACAAGGCTCCCAGTTCTCAATGGCCTGTTGCCTTTCTGGATTTTACACTTTTTTCAGATGGCCCTTTTGACCGGGGGGAAGTGAGACTTCATTGTAGTGCAGATTTCCTTTGCAAGCTTGCTTGGTTGGCCAAAAAGGGTGTATGCGTTTTTTCCTGAATATATTCAGGAAAAAACGCATACGCCCTTTTTGGCAAAGTGCATCATTGTGGACGTTCTGCCTCTTTTCCTATGCTTTCAATGCAATTCCAGTCTACCTCCTGAAATCGGTTTCCTGCAATTCTGCCCCGCTTTCAAGTCCTCTTGGCAGCCTTACTTCAGTCTATTTTTGGACGATAGCTGTCATTTATAACTCTGCAGGTTTGTGAATTACAGTGCCCCTGAGCTCCTTTCTTCAACTCGCTTTCTTTTGAGCTGGCCGCAACACTGCAGGATGGCTTCAGGCCCTAATCTGGTCCGGCATGGCACACTGAGCCTTTGGTTATTTCCTCTTCCTGGTGGGAAATGAGAGTTAAATTTGCCCGTCCAGACACCTCCAGCTAGCCTCTCATTGGTTCTCGCTATTCCTGTTCATCTTCTGCAGAAATTGCAAACTGGGCCAAACAGGAGGTTAAAGGCGCTGACTTTCCAAGTGGGGAGAGTGTTAGTAAAGGGTCTGGAATGTTGCACCCGAGTACCAGGGGAGGAAAACTGAGACATATTTGAACACGTCTCCCGTTCACATGGTTGATCATACTCTGGGTTCCACATGCATGTTTTAGCTGAAGGAAGAATACCTTAAACCTGGAGAGTTGAGACCCGTGTAATGGGTACCATGCAATATGACTTCAAAGGGTCTTCATTTGCTCACCGAACCTCTCCAATCCTATCACTGCTGCGTTTATGCCCCTGTACACATGCTTTATTCTCTTTTAGAGGCATAGCAATCCATAGGTTTTAAGATACTTACTAGTCAGGTACATTCTTAGGCATTTAATATGGGGTTTTGAGTCCATTTCGTTGAGCAAGGAGTAGCTCTTGTCTATTCCATATTTGGCTTAAGGAACTTTATCTGTGCTCATTTCAATCTCTGGTTTTATGCAGCACCCCAACTCACATTTCCCCTTAAGCAAGCATATGTTGGTTTTCTAAATTTGAGACCCTGTTCTGTTCTGTAATTCAGTTCCTGTGTAGCCAAGTTTCCATTCCGTGTATTACTGATATCTTATGATGTTTCTTTTTCTGTGTGACTTATTTCAGTTAGAATCATCATACCTGAATCCACTCATTGTGCTGCTAAGGGCCTGATGACATAGATTTCATTGCTGAGTGATATTGCTTTGTAAGTGAATACCACAACTTCTTTATCCATTTTTCACTTTCTGCCATGTTGAACTTGTACGGTAAACGAGGTTCTTGTAAACGGAGGCGTCCCAAACTTTGGGGTGGCTGTGTCTTTTTGATTTTAATTTCCCTAAGCTATAGGACCATAAGTGGAAGTGCCCTAGGCTCTGTTGCTTTGTTTTTTAGATGTTTCAGGAAACACCATACACTTCTCCCAAGTGTCTGTTGGCAATTTACATCCCGCCCATCAGCATAACAAGGCTCCCAGTTCTCAATGGCCTGTTGCCTTTCTGGATTTTACACTTTTTTCAGATGGCCCTTTTGACCGGGGGGAAGTGAGACTTCATTGTAGTGCAGATTTCCTTTGAAAGCTTGCTTGGTTGGCCAAAAAGGGCGTATGCGTTTTTTCCTGAATATATTCAGGAAAAAACGCATACGCCCTTTTTGGCCAAGTGCATCATTGTGGACGTTCTGCCTCTTTTCCTATGCTTTCAATGCAATTCCAGTCTACCTCCTGAAATCGGGTTCCTGCAATTCTGCTCCGCTTTCAAGTCCTCTTGGCAGCCTTACTTCAGTCTATTTTTGGACGATAGCTGTCATTTATAACTCTGCAGGTTTGTGAATTACAGTGCCCCTGAGCTCCTTTCTTCAACTCGCTTTCTTTTGAGCTGGCCGCAACACCGCAGGATGGCTTCAGGCCCTAATCTGGTTCCGGTACGGCACGCTGAGCCTTTGGTTATTTCCTCTTCCTGGTGGGAAATGAGAGTTAAATTTGCCCGTCCAGACACCTGCAGCTAGCCTCTCATTGGTTCTCGCTATTCCTGTTCATCTTCCGCAGAAATTGCAAACTGTGCAAAACAGGAGGTTAAAGGGACTGACTCTCCAAGTGGGGAGAGTGTTAGTAAAGCGTCTGGAATGTTGCACCCGAGTACCAGGGGAGGAAAACTGAGACATATTTGAACACGTCTCCCGATCACATGGTTGATCATACTCTACGTTCCACATGCATGTTTTAGCTGAAGGAAGAATACCTAAAACCTGGGTAGTTGAAACCCGTGGAATGGGTACCATGCAATATGACTTCAAAGGGCCTTCATTTGCTCACCGAACCTCTCCAATCCTATCACTGCTGCGTTTATGCCCCTGTACACATGCTTGATTCTCTTTCGGAGACATAGCAATCCATAGGTTTTAAGATACTTACTAGTCAGGTACATTCTTAGGCGTTTAATATGCGGTGTTGAGTCCATTTCGTTGAGCAAGGAGTAGCACTTGTCTATTCCATATTTGGCTTAAGGAACTTTATCTGTGCTCATTTCAATCTCTGGTTTTATGCAGCACCCCAACTCACCTTTACCCTTAAGCAAGCATAAGTTGGTTTTCTAAATTTGAGACCCTGTTCTGTTCTGTAATTCAGTTCCTGTGTAGCCAAGTTTCCATTCCGTGTATTACTGATATCTTATGATGTTTCTTTTTCTGTGTGACTTATTTCAGTTAGAATCATCATACCTGAATCCACTCATTGTGCTGCTAAGGGCCTGATGACATAGATTTCATTGCTGAGTGATATTGCTTTGTAAGTGAATACCACAACTTCTTTATCCATTTTTCACTTTCTGCCATGTTGAACTTGTACGGTAAACGAGGTTCTTGTAAACGGAGGCGTCCCAAACTTTGGGGTGGCTGTGTCTTTTTGATTTTAATTTCCCTAAGCTATAGGACCATAAGTGGAAGTGCCCTAGGCTCTGTTGCTTTGTTTTTTAGATGTTTCAGGAAACACCATACACTTCTCCCAAGTGTCTGTTGGCAATTTACATCCCGCCCATCAGCATAACAAGGCTCCCAGTTCTCAATGGCCTGTTGCCTTTCTGGATTTTACACTTTTTTCAGATGGCCCTTTTGACCGGGGGGAAGTGAGACTTCATTGTAGTGCAGATTTCCTTTGCAAGCTTGCTTGGTTGGCCAAAAAGGGTGTATGCGTTTTTTCCTGAATATATTCAGGAAAAAACGCATACGCCCTTTTTGGCAAAGTGCATCATTGTGGACGTTCTGCCTCTTTTCCTATGCTTTCAATGCAATTCCAGTCTACCTCCTGAAATCGGTTTCCTGCAATTCTGCCCCGCTTTCAAGTCCTCTTGGCAGCCTTACTTCAGTCTATTTTTGGACGATAGCTGTCATTTATAACTCTGCAGGTTTGTGAATTACAGTGCCCCTGAGCTCCTTTCTTCAACTCGCTTTCTTTTGAGCTGGCCGCAACACTGCAGGATGGCTTCAGGCCCTAATCTGGTCCGGCACGGCACACTGAGCCTTTGGTTATTTCCTCTTCCTGGTGGGAAATGAGAGTTAAATTTGCCCGTCCAGACACCTCCAGCTAGCCTCTCATTGGTTCTCGCTATTCCTGTTCATCTTCTGCAGAAATTGCAAACTGGGCCAAACAGGAGGTTAAAGGCGCTGACTTTCCAAGTGGGGAGAGTGTTAGTAAAGGGTCTGGAATGTTGCACCCGAGTACCAGGGGAGGAAAACTGAGACATATTTGAACACGTCTCCCGTTCACATGGTTGATCATACTCTGGGTTCCACATGCATGTTTTAGCTGAAGGAAGAATACCTTAAACCTGGAGAGTTGAGACCCGTGTAATGGGTACCATGCAATATGACTTCAAAGGGTCTTCATTTGCTCACCGAACCTCTCCAATCCTATCACTGCTGCGTTTATGCCCCTGTACACATGCTTTATTCTCTTTTAGAGGCATAGCAATCCATAGGTTTTAAGATACTTACTAGTCAGGTACATTCTTAGGCATTTAATATGGGGTTTTGAGTCCATTTCGTTGAGCAAGGAGTAGCTCTTGTCTATTCCATATTTGGCTTAAGGAACTTTATCTGTGCTCATTTCAATCTCTGGTTTTATGCAGCACCCCAACTCACATTTCCCCTTAAGCAAGCATATGTTGGTTTTCTAAATTTGAGACCCTGTTCTGTTCTGTAATTCAGTTCCTGTGTAGCCAAGTTTCCATTCCGTGTATTACTGATATCTTATGATGTTTCTTTTTCTGTGTGACTTATTTCAGTTAGAATCATCGTACCTGAATCCACTCATTATGCTGCTACGGGCCTGATGACATAGATTTCATTGCTGAGTGATACTGCATTGTACATAAGTACCACAAGTTCTTTATCCATTTTTCAATTTCTGCGATGTTGAACTTGTACTGTAAACGAGGTTCTTGTAAACAGAGCCGTTCCAAACTTTGGGGTGGCTGTGTCTTTTTGATTTTAATTTCCCTAAGCTATAGGACCATAAGTGGAAGTGCCCTAGGCTCTGTTGCTTTGTTTTTTAGATGTTTCAGGAAACACCATACACTTCTCCAGAGTGGCTGTTGGCAATTTACATCCCGCCCATCAGCATAAGAAGGCTCCCAGTTCTCCATGGCCTGTCGTGCCTTTATGGATTTTACACTTTTTTCAGATGGCCCTTTTGACCGGGTGGAAGTGAGACTTCATTGTAGTGCAGATTTCCTTTGCAAGCTTGCTTGGTTGGCCAAAAAGTGCGTATGCGTTTTTTCCTGAATATATTCAGGAAAAAACGCATACGCCCTTTTTGGCCAAGTGCATCATTGTCGAGTTTCTGACTCTCTTCATATGCTTTCAATGCAATTCCTGTCTACCTCCTGAAATCGGTTTCCTGCAATTCTGCCTTGCTTTCAATGCCTCTTCATAGCCTTACCTCAATATATTTTTAAAAATAGTTGGCCTTTATAACTCTGCAGGTTTTTGAATTGCAGTGGCCCTTAGCTCCATTTTTTAGCTCTTATTTTTGTGGTCTTGCCCCGTAACCACAGGATTCCTTGAAGCCCTATTTTTCTTCTGGGGCACCTTGCTGTGCCTTTGGTTAATTCTTCTTACTGATGTGATATTAGAGTGACATGTGCCCATTGAAACCGCTACAGCTAGTTTCTCACTGGTTCCCCCTATTCCCATTCATCCTCTGCACTAACTGCAGACTGTGCGATACCAGAACTTAAAGGCATTGACTCCATGTGGGGATGTTGTTAGTAAAGCGGCTGGAATGTCGATCCGGAGCCCCAGGAGAGGAAAAATGAGGTGCGTTTTAGAAACCTTTCCCGATCATATGGTATACCAGTCGCTGGGTTTCCCAAGCATGGTTTAGCTGTAGGAAGATTCCCTTCAACCTGGAGTGTTGGGACCCTTGGACTGAGTAGCATGAAGTATTGCATTAAACTTTCGGCAGTTGCTCACCAAAGCTCACCAATCCTGTCAGCCCCAAGTGTCCAGCCTTATGTCTTACCCAGCTGTGGGTTTATATGTGGTCAATCCAGGTTGCATCACAGCCCCTGAGCGAATTTTGTAAGAATTTTTCTCTCTTTCATTGTTTCAGCGTTTTGTTTTTAAATTTTATTTCTATAATGGGGTTTAGCTCCTTTTCACTGCTGTGTTTGTGCCGCTCTGCACACACTTGATTCCCTTATGGAGATATATCAATACATGGGTTTTAAGATTCTTATTCCTCAGATATATTTCTCTGCGGTGTATAGGGTGTGTTGAGGCCAGTTCATTGAGCAAGGTGTAGATCTTGTCTAATACCTATTTGGTTTATTGAACGGTATCTGTGCTAATTTCAAACTCTGGTTTTATGCATCACCCCACCTCTCCTTTCCCCTTAAGCTGACATAAGTGTGTTTTCTAAATGTGAGACACTGTTCTGTTCTGTAATTCATTTCTTGTGCAGTCATATTTACCCTCCCTCTATAAGTGATATCTTATGATATGTTTCTTTTTCTGTTTGACTTATTTCAAGTAGTATTATCGGACCTAAATCCACTCTTTATCCTTCTACTAGCCTTATTACATTGATTTCATGGTGAAGAGATATTCCATTGTACATAAGTACCACATCTTCTTTATCCATTGTTCTCTTTCCTGGGATATTTAAGGTGTACTGAAGTTGAGGTTCTTGTAAACAGAGTAGCCCTAAACTGTGGTGTGCTTGTGTCTTGTTGATTTTTAGACTTCCCTAGATATACTCCCATGATTGGAAGTGTCCTATGCTCTGTAGCTCTGTTTTTTAGATGATTTAGGAACCACCATACACTTCTCCAGAGTGCCTCTCGACAGTTCACACACTGCCCATCAGCGTATAAAGGCTCCCTGTTCTCCATGGCCTGTCCTGCATTTCTGGTTTTTACAATTTTTTAGGATGACCCTTTTGACCGGTGGGAAGTGAGACTTCTTTGTTGTGCACATTTGCATTGTTTGCTTGCTTCGTTGCCCATAAAGTGCGTATGCGTTTTTTCCTGGATATAATCAGGAAAAAACGCATACGCCCTTTTGGGCCAACTGCATCATTGTCGAAATTCTGCCGCTTTTCATGTGCGTTAAAGACGAGTCTAATCTATCTCTTGAAATCTGTTTCTTGCAATTCTGTCTTGCATTCAGATCCTCTTCTTTGCCTTACCTCAACATATTTTTGGACGTTAGTTTTCATTTATAACTCTGCAGGTTTGTGAATTGCAGTGACCCTGAGCTCCATTTTTTAAGTTGCTCTTTTGTGAGCTGGCCTCAAACCCGCAGGATTGCTTCAGGCCCTATTTTGGCTCCGGCGAGGCAGGCTGAGCCTTTCTTTAATTCTTATTCTTAATGGGAAATTAGAGTGATATGTGCCCGTCCAAACCCCTACAACTCTTCTCTCATTGGTTCCCCCTCTTCCCATTCATCCTCCTCACAATTTGCAAAATGTGTGAAACAGAAGTTTAAATGTGCTGATTCTCCAAGTGGGGAGATTCTAAGTAGCGTGGCTGGAATGGTGAACAGGAGCACCAGGAGAGGATAAATGAGGTGCATTTTAGACACATCTCCCGATCACATGGTGTACAGTCCTCTGGGTTTTCCATGCATGTTTTAGCTGTAGGAAGATCCCTTGAACTTGCAGATTTGGGACCCATTGAATGGGTACCAGGTAGTATTACTTTAAAGGGTGTGCATTTCCTCACCCAACCTCACATTTCTCTTAGCGCAAACAGTTTCCAGCCTTATGTCTCATCCTGCTGTGGGTCTAGATGTGTTCAATCCATGTTGCATCACCGTCCCTGAGGAAAAGTTGTAAGAGGTTTTCTCTGTCTCTCTGTCGTTTATTTTTTTCAATTTATTACTATATTGGTTACAGCTGATTTTCAAAGCTCTGTTTCTTGCTGCTGTACATCCACTTGATTCGCGTACAGAGAGACATCAATAAATTCTTTTTCAGATTCTTACCAGTCGTATATATTCTTTTCCGGTGACTTGAGTGTGCTGAGTGCAGTTCTTTTAGCTACCGTGTAGGCCTTGTTGATTATCAGTTTGGTATTTGGAATGGTATCTTTGCTAATTTCAACCTCCTGGATGATGCCTCACCCCTCCCCACCTTTCCCGTTTAGCAGCCTTATGCGTGTTTTCTACATATTTGACTATGTTTTTGTTTTGTAATTTATTTCATGTGTAGCCATTTTGGATTCCACCTTTAAGTGATATCTTATGATATGTGTCTTTTTCTTTTTGAATTCTGTCACTTAGAATGATCATACGTAACTCCTCCGGAGTTGTTACAACTGGCCATATTTCATTGATTTCCAGGCTGAATAATATTCCACTCTACCTAAGTACCACATCTCTATCCATTTTTCCCCTCCAGAGACATTTAAGTTATATCCTAGTCGAGGATCTTTTAAACAGAGAGGGGGTAAACATTGGGGTGCCTGTGTCCTCTCGATTTTTGTTTTTCCCAAGATATACGCCCATGAGTGCAAGTGCCCTATGCTCTGTAGCTCATTTTTTAGATGCTTTAGTAAACACAATACACTTCTCCAGAATGGCCGTTGGCAATATACATTTCCACTATAAGTCTCACAGGGCTCCCTCTTCTCGTTGCCCTGTCCTGCATTTCTGTTGTTTACGCTTTATGAGGATGGCTCTTCTGACTGATGCGAAGTGATATCTTTTGTAGTATTGACTTCCAGTGCCCACCTGTTTGGTTGGCTAAAAAAGTGTATGCCCTTTTCTTGAATATATACAGAAAAGAACGCATACACCCTTTTTGGCCAACTGCAATGTTGGCAATGTTCAGCTCCTTTTCTTGTGCTTAATGGCGAGTCCTTTCTACCTCCTCAAATCCCTTTCCTGCCATTCTCCCTTGCTTACAAGTCCTTTTCTCTGACTTTCCTCAAGACATTTTTCAGTGATGGATATTTTCAACTCTGCAGTTTTGTGAATTTTACTGCCCCTGAGTTCCATTGTTCAACTCGTGTTTATGGGAACTGGCCACAAAGCAGCGGGATTTCCTCAAGCCCTATACTGTTTCCATGGGCAACCCTAGCCTTTGGTCAATTCGTCTTCCTGATTGGAAATTAGAGTGACATGTGCCTGTCTGAACACCTAGGACTTGTCTCTCATTGTTCCTCATCCTTCCGCTTCATCCTCTGGACAAATTCCAAACTGTACGCAACAGGATGTTGACAGTGCTGACATCTCCAAGTGGGGAGACTGTTAGTAAAGACGCTGGAGGGGTGAACCCGAGCACCAGGAGATGAGGAGATGAGATGCCTTTTCCAAACTCTTCCCGATCAGACGGTATACCATCCTCTGGGTGTGACAGACATGTTTTAGCAGTAGGAAGAGTCCCATTCATGTAAGGAGAACACCAGGGCTTTTTCAAAATCAGTGTCTCCCCGAAACCCAAACTGGGGAAGTTTTTAAGCTACGGCTACACATATGTTCATTAAGGGCCTTGGGAAGTAGGCAGAGTCCAAACTTTAGATGATTGAAGTCTTCAGGGTCAGAAGCACTCACCACCAGCTTCCCTTAGGCTACACTTTAACTGTCATTGATAGATGATGTCAATAAAAATATCTATTCTTTTTCAGATTATTTCCCCTTATAGGTTATTGCAAAATGTTGAGTGTAGTTCCCTGTGCTATACAGTAGTTCCTTGTTGATGATCTATTTTATACATAGCAGTGTGTATGTGTTCATTCCAAACTGTTAATTTATCCCTCCTCCCACCTTTCCCCTTTGGTAATAATAAATTATAAGATTTTATACTTCTCAGAAATGGGGGAGCTGAAAGAGAGGTATCATTTTCAATGGAAAAGCATTTAAAACAAGATTGAAGGTTTAACCAAGATTATTAGCTGTACATCCTTGGAAAGAAATCACTTCGTTTCTCTAATATTGACCTGACAAATAAGACAAACCTTTTCACTGAACTTGCTTATAAAAAGTGATGGAAATATCAAATGGAAGTGTTAAAAACATCTTATTTTACCCGAGCCTTATACACTGTTCTATGTTAACTACAGTTTGGCTCACACATCTGTTCATTGAGGTTACAATAGTCTCAATTTCTGTTACTGATCCTCCAGAGTGGACCCCAACAAGTGTCCCCCTGCCCAGTGTCATTGGGGCCAACAGATCGAGACTGAGTTTGGTTCACAAGCAAAGGAAACTTTATATTTTGATCAGAGAATGGAGAGGTGAGAGCATGCACTACCCCGTGGGCTGTGGGCTGGGCTGCTGTGTAGAGATCCTGTCAGAGTCAGTGGGAGGGAGGGAGGCGGCGGAGCTCTCGAGGGCCGGGTTGGCTGTAGCTCAGGCTCTATATCGTGGAGTCTGCACTGGGCCCCAGGAGCTGAGGTGTCGACCCAGCCATTCTGCACTAGGAAATCTGGTCTGAAGTGCCGGGTGTGGAACCTCTGCATGCGGGACCCTAGGAGCACGTGAAATTAGACAAAGCACAAAGGATAAAAAAGGTTAGACTTGACTTTATTGCCCAGATTCTATTTTTATCTCCCAGGGATTTTTAATGGGCTTTGCTGGGGACAAACCCCTCCTCTGCCTTTTGTCCCGTTCCTCATTCTTGGAGTGCTGAGGGTGCAGACCCTTCTTCTGTAACTGCTGAGTGCTGAGTTGGGAGCCCTCATACCCTGGGGCGAGGGTCAGAGCTTCTCCCCAGCAGCCTCCCGGTGACGTTGATTGTCCCCAGGACCCCTGCCTCCCTGCTCGTCCACCTGAGCACCAGCATTGGAAGTGTTATAGATTCTAATGACCTTTAAGGGTCCAGGAAAGAGATGTGCAGAGACGCTGTGGGGGCCGGTTTCACCCCGCCCCACATTTGTTCGGCCACCTTAGGCTGACCGTCTCTGCCAGCCTAGATGCTCTGACCAGTAGTCTGCGCTTTCTTCAGTTAGGCCCCTGAATTAACGTACAAACAGCACCAGGTGTCAGAGCCCTGCCCGCTCAACTCCCAGACAGTCCAGGGTCAGTGGTGACCAAGGACCATGATGGCTACTGAGTCAACAGCCTTTTGAAGTAAACAGGAGTCCAGCCGGTCTTATTGGCCACCATCATCACGGTGTCTGTAGGCTTTTCTATGGTGACAGTGTGGTATACTGTTCCCCCGCCAAGATTATTAGCTCCCCTCTGGGTGCAGTAAGTCCTGCAAGCAGTAGTCTACTCTTTTGGGACACACTCTTGTTGTTTTATGAGAGAAACTCCAGGTCAAGTGATGTTCACACGAGTCGTCATGGTGCCCTGTTGCCCCCGGTTATCTCTCTGGATGTTGGAGTTGGAGGGCCTCCTCACTCGAGGTCGGTGTGCCCACGGAGCGAACCCTGCAACTTCAGGGCATGGTTGGTGGTTAGGATCACCACGTGGGGTCCTTTTCCCTTAGGAGGGAGGTGGCCTTTTGGGCTGCTGATTTCCAGGTTTTTAGATACCGCCAGTATCTTGGCCAGATGTGGCAGTGGGCCAAACCCCTTAGTGACCGTAGTTTATCCTACCTGGATGGCATTCTTGCATTGTTCCATTTCAAGTGGTCCCAGTTTTTGCACTAATTCTCCAATGGCGATTCACCTTTCACCGGGAATGTAAAGGTCAAAGGGTTTAGCTAAATTAGGGAGTTCCAGGGCAAGGGTCTGAATTGACTGCTCTTTCCATTCTTGAAAGGCCACTTCTGGATTCTATTCAAAAGGATCATCATCTTTTCCTTTCAGTGTTTCATATAGAGGCCCAGCTAGTAGACTGTAGTTAGGGATCCAGAAGCAGCAAACCCTGGCCTCCCCAGGAACCCCTAAGCTGTCTTCTAGTTTTAGAAAGGGGTAAGGCTGAAAATGGTTTCTTCCCTTTCCTGGGATGGGCTTCTCTGACCTTCTGTGAGAATGAAGCCCAGGCAGGTCACCGCAGTCTGTGATATTTGAGCTTTTTCTTGGACAACTTCTATCCTTTATTGGCTTGGTAGTTCAGAGGCCTCCTTAGTAGGGCTGGTGATCAGAATGTCGTCTGCATATTGAAGGAGGGTTTCCTTTTCCAGAGGTAGAACTTTTAGGTCTTTAGCTAAGCTTTCCCCAAAGATGGTGTGGGAATTTTTGCACCCTTGGGGCCAGACGGCCCGGAAGTATTGTTTTAGTTGTATGTTGAGTCCTGCCACTCACAAGCCAAAATTTCTTGTGACTCTGGGACTAATGGAATACAAAAGAAGGCATCATTGAAGACTAATACAGAATACCATGTCCTGGTGGTTGGTAGAATGACCAGCAGGGTGTAGGAATTAGGAGCAACTGGAGGTATATCCTCGGTGGCTTCACTGACTGTCCTGACATCCTTTACCAGGTCCCCAGCAGCCCATGGGGCTCTCGTGGTCAGACCAATCCCAGAATATGGAGCTCACCTGGGCAGGTACCCCACCCCCACCCCAGCCCACGGGGCTCTCGTGGTCAGGCCCCTCCCAGGATACAGAGCTACCCTTGCAGGTACCGTGGCAGGGCTGGGCACACAGGAACCGTGCACATAGCCCTCATTGCAGAGCACCCCCAGCTCACCTGTCGCTCAGAGCTGACACAGAGCACCTCAGAGCAGGACTTGAACTAACAAACAGCAGCTGCGACAGGTCTGTGACCCTGGGCATCACTCCGTGAGGCCTCCCTCCACCTGGTCTTCCAGAGACTTCCACTGCACCCGGGGCACCAGGCCTCTGTCTCCAACCACCACCCACCCCTCCTCTCCCTGACTCCTGGGTTCCTCTCATTAGGAGAGGGTTTTCTTGAAGTTGTCTCCCACTCATGGGCCAGATAAAATGATTAGAAAACAAGCCAAAGCTGCAGCCCCTTGTCTATCCTGACTCTCAGGAGCCCACACCTGTTCCTTGGACCTGGCCGGTTCAGCAAGTTCCATTTTCTGCAACTGTGAGCCCCTGAGGGGTGATGATTGGCTGACCTGGGCAGCCTTACCGTGCCGGCCAGCCCTCCCCAGGTGTGCCTGGGTTGAGATCAATATAAATACCACTCCAGGCAGCAAGAGCCCCTGCAGCCGTGCCTGACGCCATTTTCTCTGCCCTGTCAGCAGTCTCGGGGCTGGGCTGGTGGGAGGGAGTGAGAGGCCACGGCTTTGTGGGTGGCCCAGTGTGAGTGGGGCTCTGCTGGACTTTCTGCAGCAGTTGCCAGGCTGCCACCTGCTAAAGAAGAGGATGTGTCACCCATACCTGCTGCTGGAATTTCTCCCTGGGCAGAGGTGAGGAAGGAAAAAAGCAGTGGGGGCAGGGACAGGACGGGTATCTCAGGCAGGGAAATGGAAATCTTCCAGAAGAGCACCCAGGGCCAGGACCATCCTGGCTGGCCTGCAGGCACCAAGTCGGCCGGCATGCTGTCACTCGTGTGGCTCTATGGCCCTTCCTCTAGGCTTTCAAGTCCTTGTATATATTCAGGTGTTTTACCTGGGACGGGTGGGAATAGTTCAGCAGCAACTGGCCTGGGGCTCAGCTCACGTTTACTCACAGATGCCTCGGCACGGTGCCCCAGCTTTGCAATGAGGACGCTTGTTGCGTGGGGGCTGCTGGCTGAATGGGAGACGATTCCCCACCACTGACCAACTTCAGAATTGTTTACAACTGGAGCAAGTGCCCTGATACGGTTTTCCTCTGTGTAACTGGTGGGTTCTGTGTTTTTTTTCTCTTTTTCGTTTTTGGTTCAAGGTAGATTTTATTCCTCTTTTTTGTATTTACAGATATAAGCATGGAAATAATTTATTCATATAAATACATGTATGTGCAGGGAATAATTGTTTTTTCTGTTTTATTTTTTAAATTTTACTTCTTTTTAATTTTGAATTTTATTTTATATTTTTATACAGCAGGTTCTTATTGGTTATCTATTTTATACATATAAATGTATACATGCCAATCCCAGTCTCTCAACTCCTCCCACCACCACCCCCCCAACAGCTTTCCCCCCTTGTTGTCCATACGTTTGTTGTCTACATCTGTTGCTCTGTTTATGCCTTGCAAAATGGTTAATCTGTACAGTTTTTCTAGGTTCCACATATATGCATGAATATACAAGATTTGTTTTTCTCTTTCTGACTTACTTCACTCTGTATGACAGTCTCTAGATCCATCGACGTCTCTACAAATGACCCAATTTCATTCCTTTTCATGGCTTAGTAATATTCCATTTTATATATGTACCACAGCTTTATGCATTCGTCTGTCTGTGGGCATTTAGGTTGCTTCCATTACCTCGATATTGTAAATAGTGATGCAATGAACATTGCGGTGAATGACTCTTTTTGATTTATGGTTTTGTCTGGGTATATGTCCAGTACTGGGATTGCTGTATCATATGGTAATTCTATTGTTAGTTTCTTAAGAAATTCCATATTGTTCTCCATAATGACTGTATCAATTTATATTCCCAACAATAGTGGAAGAGGGTTCCTTTTCTCCACACCCTTTCCAGCATTTTTTGTTTGTAGATTTTCAATGATGCCTATTCTACCAGGTGTGAGGTGATACCTCATTGTTGAATCCATTTCGTTGAGCAAGGGGTAGCTCTTGTCTATTACATATTTGGCTTATGGAACGGTATCTGTGCTAATTTCAAACTCTGCTTTTATGCAGCACCCCAACTCACCTTCCCCCTTAAGGAGGCATAAGTTGGTTTTCTAAACTTGAGACCCTGTTCTGTTTTGTAATTCAGTTCATGTGTAGCCAAGTTCACATTCCGTGTATTAGTGATACCTTATGATGTTTCTTTTTCTGTGTGACTTATTTCACTTAGAATCATCGTGCCTCAATGCACTCATTATGCTGGTACGGGCCTGGTGACATAGATTTCATTGCTGAGTGGTATTCTGTTGTACAGAAGTACCGCAACTTCTTTATCCATTATTTGCTCTCTGGGATATTTAACTTGTGCCGTAGAAGAGATTCCTGTAAAAAGAGCTGTCCCAAATTTTGGGGTTGCTGTGTCTTTTTGATATTAATTTCCCTAAGCTATAGGACCATAAGTGGAAGTGCCCTAGGCTCTGTTGCTTTGTTTTTTAGATGTTTCAGGAAACACCATACACTTCTCCCGAGTGTCTGTTGGCAATTTACATCCCGCCCATCAGCATAACAAGGCTCCCAGTTCTCCATGGCCTGTCCTGCCTTTCTGGATTTTACACTTTTTTCAGATGGCCCTTTTGACCGGGGGGAAGTGAGACTTCATTGTAGTGCAGATTTCCTTTGCAAGCTTGCTTGGTTGGCCAAAAAGGGCGTATGCGTTTTTTCCTGAATATATTCAGGAAAAAACGCATATGCCCTTTTGGCCAAGTGCATCATTGTGGACGTTCTGCCTCTTTTCCTACGCTTTCAATGCAATTCCAGTCTACCTCCTGAAATCGGTATCCTGCAATTCTGCCCCGCTTTCAAGTCCTCTTGGCAGCCTTACTTCAGTCTATTTTTGGACGATAGCTGTCATTTATAACTCTGCAGGTTTGTGAATTACAGAGCCCCTGAGCTCCTTTCTTCAACTCGCTTTCTTGTGAGCTGGCCGCAACACCGCAGGATGGCTTCAGGCCCTAATCTGTTTCCGCCACGGCACGCTGAGCCTTTGGTTAATTCCTCTTCCTAGTGGGAAATGAGAGTTAAATTTGCCCGTCCAGACACCTCCAGCTAGTCTCTCATTGGTTCTCCCTATTCCTGTTCATCTTCCGCAGAAATTGCAAACTGGGCCAAACAGGAGGTTAAAGGCACTGACTGTCCAAGTCGGGAGAGTGTTAGTAAAGCGTCTGGAATGTTGCACCCGAGTACCAGGGTATGAAAACTGAGACATATTTGAACACATCTCCCGATCACACGGTTGATCATACTCTGGGTTCCACATGCATGTTTTAGCTGAAGGAAGAATACCTTAAACTTGGGTAGTTGAAACCCGTGGAATGGGTACCATGCAATATGACTACAAAGGGTCTTCATTTGCTCACCGAACCTCTCCAATCCTATCACTGCTGCGTTTATGCCCCTGTACACATGCTTGATTCTCTTTCGGAGACATAGCAATCCATAGGTTTTAAGATACTTACTAGTCAGGTACATTCTTAGGCGTTTAATATGCGGTGTTGAGTCCATTTCGTTGAGCAAGGAGTAGCTCTTGTCTATTCCATATTTGGCTTAACGAACTTTATCTGTGCTCATTTCAATCTCTGGTTTCATGCAGCACCCCAACTCACCTTTACCCTTAAGCAAGCATAAGTTGGTTTTCTAAATTTGAGACCCTGTTCTGTTCTTTAATTCAGTTCCTGTGTAGCCAAGTTTACATTCCGTGTATTAGTGATATCTTTTGATGTTTCTTTTTCTGTGTGACTTATTTCAGTTAGAATCATCGTACCTGAATCCACTCATTATGCTGCTACGGGCCTGATGACATAGATTTTTTTGCTGAGTGATATTGCATTGTACGTAAGTACCACAAGTTCTTTATCCATTTTTCACTTTCTGCGATATTGAACTTGTACGGTAAACGAGGTTCTTGTAAACAGAGGCGTCCCAAACTTTGGGGTGGCTGTGTCTTTTTGATTTTAATTTCCCTAAGCTATAGGACCATAAGTGGAAGTGCACTAGGCTCTGTTGCTTTGTTTTTTAGATGTTTCAGGAAACACCATACACTTCTCCCGAGTGTCTGTTGGCAATTTACATCCCGCCCATCAGCATAACAAGGCTCCCAGTTGTCCATGGCCTGTCCTGCCTTTCTGGATTTTACACTTTTTTCAGATGGCCCTTTTGACCGGGGGGAAGTGAGACTTCATTGTAGTGCAGATTTCCTTTGCAAGCTTGCTTGTTTGGCCAAAAAGGGCGTATGCGTTTTTTCCTGCATATATTCAGGAAAAAACGCATATGCCCTTTTTGGCCAAGTGCATCACTGTGGACGTTCTGCCTCTTTTCCTATGCTTGAAATGCAATTCCTGTCTACCTCCTGAAATCGGTTTCCTGCAATTCTGCCCCGCTTTCAAGTCCTCTTGGCAGCCTTACTTCAGTCTATTTTTGGACGATAGCTTTCATTTATAACTCTGCAGGTTTGTGAATTACAGTGCCCCTGAGCTCCTTTCTTCAACTCGCTTTCTTGTGACCTGGCCGCAACACCGCGGGTTGGCTTCAGGCCCTAATCTGGTTCCGGCACGGCACGCTGAGCCTTTGGTTATTTCCTCTTCCTGGAGGGAAATGAGAGTTAAATTTGCCCATCCAGACACCTCCAGCTAGTCTCTCATTGGTTCTCGCTATTCCTGTTCATCTTCCACAGAAATTGCAAACTGGGCCAAACAGGAGGTTAAAGGGACTGACTCTCCAAGTGGGGAGAGTGTTAGTAAAGTGTCTGGAATGTTGCACCCGAGTACCAGGGTATGAAAACTGAGACATATTTGAACACGTCTCCCGTTCACATGGTTGATCATACTCTGGGTTCCACATGCATGTTTTAGCTGAAGGAAGAATACCTTAAACCTGGAGAGTTGAGACCCGTGTAATGGGTACCATGCAATATGACTTCAAAGGGTCTTCATTTGCTCACCGAACCTCTCCAATCCTATCACTGCTGCGTTTATGCCCCTGTACACATGCTTGATTCTCTTTTGGAGGCATAGCAATCCATAGGTTTTAAGATACTTACTAGTCAGGTACATTCTTAGGCATTTAATATGCGGTGTTGAGTCCATTTCGTTGAGCAAGGAGTAGCTCTTGTCTATTCCATATTTGGCTTAAGGAACTTTATCTGTGCTCATTTCAATCTCTGGTTTTATGCAGCACCCCAACTCACCTTTCCCCTTAAGCAAGCATAAGTTGGTTTTCTAAATTTGAGACCCTGTTCTGTTCTGTAATTCAGTTCCTGTGTAGCCTAGTTTCCATTCCGTGTATTACTGATATCTTATGATGTTTCTTTTTCTGTGTGACTTATTTCAGTTAGAATCATCATACCTGAATCCACTCATTGTGCTGCTACGGGCCTGATGACATAGATTTTTTTGCTGAGTGATATTGCATTGTACGTAAGTACCACAAGTTCTTTATCCATTTTTCACTTTCTGTGATATTGAACTTGTACGGTAAACGAGGTTCTTGTAAACAGAGCCGATCCAAACTTTGGGGTGGCTGTGTCTTTTTGATTTTAATTTCCCTAAGCTATAGGACCATAAGTGGAAGTGCCCTAGGCTCTGTTGCTTTGTTTTTTAGATGTTTCAGGAAACACCATACACTTCTCCGGAGTGGCTGTTGGCAATTTACATCCCACCCATCAGCATAACAAGGCTCCCAGTTCTCCATGGCCTGTCCTGCCTTTCTGGATTTTACACTTTTTTCAGATGGCCCTTTTGACCCGGGGGAAGTGAGACTTCATTGTAGTGCAGATTTCCTTTGCAAGCTTGCTTGGTTGGCCAAAAAGGGCGTATGCGTTTTTTCCTGCATATATTCAGGAAAAAACGCATATGCCCTTTTTGGCCAAGTGCATCACTGTGGACGTTCTGCCTCTTTTCCTATGCTTGAAATGCAATTCCTGTCTACCTCCTGAAATCGGTTTCCTGCAATTCTGCCCCGCTTTCAAGTCCTCTTGGCAGCCTTACTTCAGTCTATTTTTGGACGATAGCTGTCATTTATAACTCTGCAGGTTTGTGAATTACAGTGCCCCTGAGCTCCTTTCTTCAACTCGCTTTCTTGTGATCTGGCCGCAACACCGCAGGATGTCTTCAGGCCCTAATGTGGTTCCGGCATGGCACGCTGAGCCTTTGGTTATTTCCTCTTCCTGGTGGGAAATGAGAGTTAAATTTGCCCATCCAGACACCTCCAGCTAGTCTTTCATTGGTTCTCGCTATTCCTGTTCATCTTCCACAGAAATTGCAAACTGGGCCAAACAGGTGGTTAAAGGGACTGACTCTCCAAGTTGGGAGAGTGTTAGTAAAGCGTCTGGAATGTTGCACCCGAGTACCAGGGTACGAAAACTGAGACATATTTGAACACGTCTCCCGATCACATGGTTGATCATACTCTAGGTTCCACATGCATGTTTTAGATGAAGGAAGAATACCTTAAACCTGGGTAGTTGAAACCTGTGGAATGGGTACCATGCAATATGACTTCAAAGGGTCTTCATTTGCTCACGAACCTCTCCAATCCTATCACTGCTGCGTTTATGCCCCTGTACACCTGCTTGATTCTCTTTCGGAGACATAGCAATCCATAGGTTTTAAGATACTTACTAGTCAGGTACATTCTTAGGCGTTTAATATGGGGTGTTGAGTCCATTTCGTTGAGCAAGGAGTAGCTCTTGTCTATTCCATATTTGGCTTAAGGAACTTTATCTGTGCTCATTTCAATCTCTGCTTTTATGCAGCACCCCAACTCACCTTTACCCTTAAGCAAGCATAAGTTGGTTTTCTAAATTTGAGACCCTGTTCTGTTCTGTAATTCAGTTCCTGTGTAGCCAAGTTTCCATTCCATGTATTACTGATATCTTATGATGTTTCTTTTTCTGTGTGACTTATTTCAGTTAGAATCATCATACCTGAATCCACTCATTGTGCTGATAAGGGCCTGATGACATAGATTTCATTGCTGAGTGATATTGCTTTGTAAGTGAATACCACAACTTCTTTATCCATTTTTCACTTTCTGCGATGTTGAACTTGTACTGTAAATGAGGTTCTTGTAATCAGAGGCGTCCCAAACTTTGGGGTGGCTGTGTCTTTTTGATTTTAATTTCCCTAAGCTATAGGTCCATAAGTGGAAGTGCCCTAGGCTCTGTTGCTTTGTTTTTTAGATGTTTCAGGAAACACCATACACTTCTCCCGAGTGTCTGTTGGCAATTTACATCCCGCCCATCAGCATAACAAGGCTCCCAGTTCTCCATGGCCTGTCCTGCCTTTCTGGATTTTACACTTTTTTCAGATGGCCCTTTTGACCGGGGCGAAGTGAGACTTCATTGTAGTGCAGATTTCCTTTGCAAGCTTGCTTGGTTGGCCAAAAAGGGCGTATGCGTTTTTTCCTGCATATATTCAGGAAAAAACGCATATGCCCTTTTTGGCCAAGTGCATCACTGTGGACGTTCTGCCTCTTTTCCTATGCTTGAAATGCAATTCCTGTCTACCTCCTGAAATCGGTTTCCTGCAATTCTGCCCCGCTTTCAAGTCCTCTTGGCAGCCTTACTTCAGTCTATTTTTGGACGATAGCTGTCATTTATAACTCTGCAGGTTTGTGAATTACAGTGCCCCTGAGCTCCTTTCTTCAACTCGCTTTCTTGTGACCTGGCCGCAACACCGCAGGATGTCTTCAGGCCCTAATGTGGTTCCGGCATGGCACGCTGAGCCTTTGGTTAATTCCTCTTCCTGGTGGGAAATGAGAGTTAAATTTGCCCATCCAGACACCTCCAGCTAGTCTTTCATTGGTTCTCGCTATTCCTGTTCATCTTCCACAGAAATTGCAAACTGGGCTAAACAGGTGGTTAAAGGGACTGACTCTCCAAGTCGGGAGAGTGTTAGTAAAGCGTCTGGAATGTTGCACCCGAGTACCAGGGTACGAAAACTGAGACATATTTGAACACGTCTCCCGATCACATGGTTGATCATACTCTAGGTTCCACATGCATGTTTTAGATGAAGGAAGAATACCTTAAACCTGGGTAGTTGAAACCTGTGGAATGGGTACCATGCAATATGACTTCAAAGGGTCTTCATTTGCTCACGAACATCTCCAATCCTATCACTGCTGTGTTTATGCCCCTGTACACATGCTTGATTCTCTTTCGGAGACATAGCAATCCATAGGTTTTAAGATACTTACTAGTCAGGTACATTCTTAGGCGTTTAATATGGGGTGTTGAGTCCATTTCGTTGAGCAAGGAGTAGCTCTTGTCTATTCCATATTTGGCTTAAGGAACTTTATCTGTGCTCATTTCAATCTCTGCTTTTATGCAGCACCCCAACTCACCTTTACCCTTAAGCAAGCATAAGTTGGTTTTCTAAATTTGAGACCCTGTTCTGTTCTGTAATTCAGTTCCTGTGTAGCCAAGTTTCCATTCCGTGTATTACTGATATCTTATGATGTTTCTTTTTCTGTGTGACTTATTTCAGTTAGAATCATCATACCTGAATCCACTCATTGTACTGATAAGGGCCTGATGACATAGATTTCATTGCTGAGTGATATTGCTTTGTAAGTGAATACCACAACTTCTTTATCCATTTTTCACTTTCTGCGATGTTGAACTTGTACTGTAAATGAGGTTCTTGTAATCAGAGGCGTCCCAAACTTTGGGGTGGCTGTGTCTTTTTGATTTTAATTTCCCTAAGCTATAGGTCCATAAGTGGAAGTGCCCTAGGCTCTGTTGCTTTGTTTTCTAGATGTTTCAGGAAACACCATACACTTCTCCCGAGTGGTTGTTGGAAATTTACATCCCGCCCATCAGCATAACAAGGCTCCCAGTTCTCAATGGCCTGTTGCCTTTTTGGATTTTACACTTTTTTCAGATGGCCCTTTTGACCGGGGGGAAGTGAGACTTCATTGTAGTGCAGATTTCCTTTGCAAGCTTGCTTGGTTGGCCAAAAAGGGCGTATGCGTTTTTTCCTGAATATATTCAGGAAAAAACGCATACGCCCTTTTTGGCCAAGTGCATCATTGTGGACGTTCTGCCTCTTTTCCTATGCTTTCAATGCAATTCCAGTCTACCTCCTGAAATCGGTTTCCTGCAATTCTGCCCCGCTTTCAAGTCCTCTTGGCAGCCTTACTTCAGTCTATTTTTGGACGATAGCTGTCATTTATAACTCTGCTGGTTTGTCAATTGCAGTGCCCCTGAGCTCCTTTCTTCAACTCGCTTTCTTGTGACCTGGCCGCAACACCGCAGGATGGCTTCAGGCCCTAATCTGGTTCCGGCCCGGCATGCTGAGCCTTTGGTTAATTCCTCTTACTGGTGGGAAATGAGAGTTAAATTTGCCCGTCCAGACACCTCCAGCTAGCCTCTCATTGGTTCTCGCTATTCCTGTTCATCTTCCGCAGAAATTGCAAACTGGGCCAAACAGGAGGTTAAAGGGACTGACTCTCCAAGTCGGGAGAGTGTTAGTAAAGGGTCTGGAATGTTGCACCCGAGTACCAGGGGAGGAAAACTGAGACATATTTGAACACGTCTCCCGTTCACATGGTTGATCATACTCTGGGTTCCACATGCATGTTTTAGCTGAAGGAAGAATACCTTAAACCTGGAGAGTTGAGACCCGTGTAATGGTTACCATGCAATATGACTTCAAAGGGTCTTCATTTGCTCACCAAACCTCTCCAATCCTATCACTGCTGCGTTTATGCCCCTGTACACATGCTTTATTCTCTTTTGGAGGCATAGCAATCCATAGGTTTTAAGATACTTACTAGTCAGGTACATTCTTAGGCATTTAGTATGGGGTTTTGAGTCCATTTCGTTGAGCAAGGAGTAGATCTTGTCTATTCCATATTTGGCTTAAGGAACTTTATCTGTGCTCATTTCAATCTCTGGTTTTATGCAGCACCCCAACTCACCTTTCCCCTTAAGCAAGCATAAGTTGGTTTTCTAAATTTGAGACCCTGTTCTGTTCTGTAATTCAGTTCCTGTGTAGCCAAGTTTCCATTCCGTGTATTACTGATATCTTATGATGTTTCTTTTTCTGTGTGACTTACTTCAGTTAGAATCATCGTACCTGAATCCACTCATTATGCTGCTACGGGCCTGATGACACAGATTTCATTGCTGAGTGATATTGCTTTGTAAGTAAATACCACAACTTCTTTATCCATTTTTCAATTTCTGCGATGTTGAACTTGTACTGTAAACGAGGTTCTTGTAAACAGAGCCGTTCGAAACTTTGGGGTGGCTGTGTCTTTTTGATTTTAAATTCCCTAAACTATAGGACCATAAGTGGAAGTGCCCTAGGCTCTGTTGCTTTGTTTTTTAGATGTTTCAGGAAACACCATACACTTCAAACGAGTGGTTGTTGGCAATTTACATCCCGCCCTTCAGCATAACAAGGCTCCCAGTTCTCCATGGCCTGTCCTGCCTTTCTGGATTTTACACTTTTTTCAGATGGCCCTTTTGACCGGGGGGAAGTGAGACTTCATTGTAGTGCAGATTTCCTTTGCAAGCTTGCTTGGTTGGCCAAAAAGGGCGTATGCGTTTTTTCCTGAATATATTCAGGAAAAAACGCATACGCCCTTTTTGGCCAAGTGCATCATTGTGGACGTTCTGCCTCTTTTCCTATGCTTTCAATGCAATTCCAGTCTACCTCCTGAAATCGGTTTCCTGCAATTCTGCCCCGCTTTCAAGTCCTCTTGGCAGCCTTACTTCAGTTATTTTTGGATGATAGCTGTCATTTATAACTCTGCAGGTTTGTGAATTACAGTGCCCCTGAGCTCCTTTCTTCAACTCGCTTTCTTTTGAGCTGGCCGCAACACTGCAGGATGGCTTCAGGCCCTAATCTGGTCCGGCACCGCACACTGAGCCTTTGGTTATTTCCTCTTCCTGGTGGGAAATGAGAGTTAAATTTGCCTGTCCAGACACCTCCAGCTAGCCTCTCATTGGTTCTCGCTATTCCTGTTCATCTTCCGCAGAAATTGCAAACTGGGCCAAACAGGAGGTTAAAGGCGCTGACTTTCCAAGTGGGGAGAGTGTTAGTAAAGCATCTGGAATGTTGCACCCGAGCACCAGGGTACGAAAACTGAGACATACTTGAACACGTCTCCCGTTCACATGGTTGATCATACTTGGGTTCTACATGCATGTTTTAGCTGACGGAAGAATACCTAAAACCTGGGTAGTTGAAACCCGTGGAATGGGTACCATGCAATATGACTTCAAAGGGTCTTCATTTGCTCACTGAACCTCTCCAATCCTATCACTGCTGCGTTTATGCCCCTGTACACATGCTTGATTCTCTTTCGGAGACATAGCAATCCATAGGTTTTAAGATACTTACTAGTCAGGTACATTCTTAGGCGTTTAATATGGGGTGTTGAGTCCATTTCGTTGAGCAAGGAGTAGCTCTTGTCTATTCCATATTTGGCTTAAGGAACTTTATCTGTGCTCATTTCAATCTCTGGTTTTATGCAGCACCCCAACTCACCTTTCCCCTTAAGCAAGCATAAGTTGGTTTTCTAAATTTGAGACCCTGTTCTGTTCTGTAATTCAGTTCCTGTGTAGCCAAGTTTCCATTCCATGTATTACTGATATCTTATGATGTTTCTTTTTCTCTGTGACTTATTTCAGTTAGAATCATCATACCTGAATCCACTCATTGTGCTGATAAGGGCCTGATGACATAGATTTCATTGCTGAGTGATATTGCTTTGTAAGTAAATACCACAACTTTTTTATCCATTTTTCACTTTCTGCGATGTTGAACTTGTACTGTAAACGAGGTTCTTGTAAACAGAGCCGTTCGAAAATTTGGGGTGGCTGTGTCTTTTTGATTTTAAATTCCCTAAGCTATAGGACCATAAGTGGAAGTGCCCTAGGCTCTGTTGCTTTGTTTTTTAGATGTTTCAGGAAACACCATACACTTCTCCCGAGTGGTTGTTGGCAATTTACATCCCGCCCTTCAGCATAACAAGGCTCCCAGTTCTCCATGGCCTGTCCTGCCTTTCTGGATTTTACACTTTTTTCAGATGGCCCTTTTGCCCGGGGGGAAGTGAGACTTCATTGTAGTGCAGATTTCCTTTGCAAGCTTGCTTGGTTGGCCAAAAAGGGCGTATGCGTTTTTTCCTGAATATATTCAGGAAAAAACGCATACGCCCTTTTTGGCCAAGTGCATCATTGTGGACGTTCTGCCTCTTTTCCTATGCTTTCAATGCAATTCCAGTCTACCTCCTGAAATCGGTTTCCTGCAATTCTGCCCCGCTTTCAAGTCCTCTTGGCAGCCTTACTTTAGTCTATTTTTGGACGATAGCTGTCATTTATAACTCTGCAGGTTTGTGAATTACAGTGCCCCTGAGCTGCTTTCTTCAACTCGCTTTCTTTTGAGCTGGCCGCAACACCGCAGGATGGCTTCAGGCCCTAATCTGGTTCCGGCACGAAACACTGAGCCTTTGGTTATTTCCTCTTCCTAGTGGGAAATGAGAGTTAAATTTGCCCGTCCAGACACCTCCAGCTAGTCTCTCATTGGTTCTCGCTACTCCTGTTCATCTTCCACAGAAATTGCAAACTGGCCCAAACAGGAGGTTAAAGGGACTGACTCTCCAAGTGGGGAGAGTGTTAGTAAAGCGTCTGGAATGTTGCACCCGAGTACCAGGGTACGAAAACTGAGACATATTTGAACACGTCTCCCGATCACATGGTTGATCATACTCTAGGTTCCACATGCATGTTTTAGCTGAAGGAAGAATACCTTAAACCTGGGTAGTTGAAACCCGTGGAATGGGTACCATGCAATGTGTCTTCAAAGGGTCTTCATTTGCTCACCGAACCTCTCCAATCCTATCACTGCTGCGTTTATGCCCCTGTACACATGCTTGATTCTCTTTTGGAGGCATAGCAATCCATAGGTTTTAAGATACTTACTAGTCAGGTACATTCTTAGGCGTTTAATATGGGGTTTTGAGTCCATTTCGTTGAGCAAGGAGTAGCTCTTGTCTATTCCATATTTGACTTAAGGAACTTTATCTGTGCTCATTTCAATCTCTGGTTTTATGCAGCACCCCAACTCACCTTTACCCTTAAGCAAGCATAAGTTGGTTTTCTAAATTTGAGACCCTGTTCTGTTCTGTAATTCAGTTCCTGTGTAGCCAAGTTTCCATTCCGTGTATTACTGATATCTTATGATGTTTCTTTTTCTGTGTGACTTATTTCAGTTAGAATCATCATACCTGAATCCACTCATTGTGCTGCTAAGGGCCTGATGACATAGATTTCATTGCTGAGTGATATTGCTTTGTAAGTAAATACCACAACTTCTTTATCCATTTTTCACTTTCTGCGATGTTGAACTTGTACTGTAAACCAGGTTCTTGTAAACAGAGCCATTCCATACTTTGGGGCGGCTGTGTCTTTTTGATTTTAATTTCCCTAAGCTATAGGACGATAAGTGGAAGTGCCCTAGGTTCTGCTGCTTTGTTTTTTAGATGTTTCAGGAAACACCATACACTTCTCCTGAGTGGTTGTTGGCAATTTACATCCCGCCCATCAGCATAACAAGGCTCCCAGTTCCCCATGGCCTGTCCTGCCTTTCTGGATTTTACAATTTTTTCAGATGTCACTTTTGACTGAGGGGAAGTGAGACTTCATTGTAGTGCAGATTTCCTTTGCAAGCTTGCTTGGTTGGCCAAAAAGTGCGTATGCGTTTTTTCCTGAATATATTCAGGAAAAAACGCATACGCACTTTTTGGCCAAGTGCATCATTGTGGACGTTCTGCCTCTTTTCCGATGCTTTCAATGCAATTCCAGTCTACCTCCTGAAATCGGTTTCCTGCAATTCTGCCCCGCTTTCAAGTCCTCCTGGCAGCTTTACTTCAGTATATTTTTGGATGATAGCTGTCATTTATTACTCTGCAGGTTTGTGAATTACAGTGCCCCTGAGCTGCTTTCTTCAACTCGCTTTCTTTTGAGCTGGCCGCAACACCGCAGGATGGCTTCAGGCCCTAATCTGGATCCGGTACGGCACGCTGAGCCTTTGGTTATTTCCTCTTCCTGGTGGGAAATGAGAGTTAAATTTGCCCGTCGAGACACCTCCAGCTAGCATCTCATTGGTTCTCGCTATTCCTGTTCATCTTCCGCAGAAATTGCAAACTGGGCCAAACAGGAGGTTAAAGGCGCTGACTCTCCAAGTGGGGAGAGTGTTAGTAAAGCGTCTGGAATGTTGCACCCGAGTACCAGGGGAGGAAAACTGAGACATATTTGAACACGTCTCCCGTTCACATGGTTGATCATACTTGGGTTCCACATGCATGTTTTAGCTGAAGGAAGAATACCTAAAACCTGGGTAGTTGAAACCCGTGGAATGGGTACCATGCAATATGACTTCAAAGGGTCTTCATTTGCTCACCGAACCTCTCCAATCCTATCACTGCTGCGTTTATGACCCTGTACACATGCTTGATTCTCTTTCGGAGACATAGCAATCCATAGGTTTTAAGATAGTTACTAGTCACGTACATTCTTAGGCGTTTAATATGCGGTGTTGAGTCCATTTCGTTGAGCAAGGAGTAGCTCTTGTGTATTCCATATTTGGCTTAAGGAACTTTATCTGTGCTCATTTCAATCTCTGGTTTTATGCAGCACCCCAACTCACCTTTCCCCTTAAGCAAGCATAAGTTGGTTTTCTAAATTTGAGACCCTGTTCTGTTCTGTAATTCAGTTCCTGTGTGGCCAAGTTTACATTCCGTGTATTACTGATATCTCATGATGTTTCTTTTTCTGTGTGACTTATTTCAGTTAGAATCATCATACCTGAATCCACTCATTGTGCTGCTAAGGGCCTGATGACACAGATTTCATTGCTGAGTGATATTGCTTTGTAAGTAAATACCACAACTTCTTTATCCATTTTTCACTTTCTGAGATGTTGAACTTGTACTGTAAATGAGGTTCTTGTAAACAGAGCCGTTCCAAACTTTGGGGTGGCTGTGTCTTTTTGATTTTAATTTCCCTAAGCTATAGGACCATAAGTGGAAGTGCCCTAGGTTCTGTTGCTTTGTTTTTTAGATGTTTCAGGAAACACCATACACTTCTCCCGAGTGGTTGTTGGCAATTTACATCCCGCCCATCAGCATAACAAGGCTCCCAGTTCTCCATGGCCTGTCCTGCCTTTCTGGATTTTACACTTTTTTCAGATGGCCCTTTTGACCGGGGGGAAGTGAGACTTCATTGTAGTGCAGATTTCCTTTGCAAGCTTGCTTGGTTGGCCAAAAAGGGCGTATGCGTTTTTTCCTGAATATATTCAGGAAAAAACACATACGACCTTTTTGGCCAAGTGCATCATTGTGGACGTTCGGCCTCTTTTCCTATGCTTTCAATGCAATTCCAGTCTACCTCCTGAAATCGGTTTCCTGCAATTCTGCCCCGCTTTCAAGTCCTCTTGGCAGCCTTACTTCAGTCTATTTTTGGACGATAGCTGTCATTTATAACTCTGCAGGTTTGTGAATTACAGTGCCCCTGAGCTCCTTTCTTCAACTCGCTTTCTTGTGAGCTGGCCGCAACACCGCAGGATGGCTTCAGGCCCTAATCTCGTTCCGGCACGGCACACTGAGCCTTTGGTTATTTCCTCTTCCTGGTGGGAAATGAGAGTTAAATTTGCCCGTCCAGACACCTCCAGCTAGCCTCTCATTGGTTCTCGCTATTCCTGTTCATCTTCCGCAGAAATTGCAAACTGGGCCAAACAGGAGGTTAAAGGCGCTGACTCTCCAAGTGGAGAGAGTGTTAGTAAAGCGTCTGGAATGTTGCACCCGAGTACCAGGGGAGGAAAACTGAGACATATTTGAACACGTCTCCCGTTCACTTGGTTGATCATACTTGGGTTCCACATGCATGTTTTAGCTGAAGGAACAATACCTTAAACCTGGAGAGTTGAGACCCGTGTAATGGGTACCATGCAATATGACTTCAAAGGGTCTTCATTTGCTCACCGAACCTCTCCAATCCTATCACTGCTGCGTTTATGCCCCTGTACACACGCTTGATTCTCTTTTGGAGACATAGCAATCCATAGGTTTTAAGATACTTACTAGTCAGGTACATTCTTAGGCGTTTAATATGCGGTGTTGAGTCCATTTCGTTGAGCAAGGAGTAGCTCTTGTCTATTCCATATTTGGCTTAAGGAACTTTATCTGTGCTCATTTCAATCTCTGGTTTTATGCAGCACCCCAACTCACCTTTCCCCTTAAGCAAGCATAAGTTGGTTTTTTAAATTTGAGACACTGTTCTGTTTTGGAATTCAGTTCCTGTGTAGCCAAGTTTACATTCCGTGTATTAGTGATATCTTATGATGTTTCTTTTTCTGTGTGACTTATTTCAGTTAGAATCATCGTACGTGAATCCACTCATTGTGCTGCTAAGGGCCTGATGACATAGATTTCATTGCTGAGTGATATTGCTTTGTAAGTAAATACCACAAGTTCTTTATCCATTTTTCACTTTCTCCGATGTTGAACTTGTACTGTAAACGAGGTTCTTGTAAACAGAGCCGTTCCAAACTTTGGGGTGGCTGTGTCTTTTTGATTTTAATTTCCCTAAGCTATAGGACCATAAGTGGAAGTGCCCTAGGTTCTGTTGCTTTGTTTTTTAGATGTTTCAGGAAACACCATACACTTCTCCCGAGTGGTTGTTGGCAATTTACATCCCGCCCATCAGCATAACAAGGCTCCCAGTTCTCCATGGCCTGTCCTGCCTTTATGGATTTTACACTTTTTTCAGATGGCCCTTTTGCCCGGGGGGAAGTGAGACTTCATTGTAGTGCAGATTTCCTTTGCAAGCTTGCTTGGTTGGCCAAAAAGTGCGTATGCGTTTTTTCCTGAATATATTCAGGAAAAAACGCATACGCCCTTTTTGGCCAAGTGCATCATTGTGGACGTTCTGCCTCTTTTCCTATGCTTTCAATGCAATTCCAGTCTACCTCCTGAAATCGGTTTCCTGCAATTCTGCCCCGCTTTCAAGTCCTCTTGGCAGCCTTACTTCAGTCTATTTTTGGACGATAGCTGTCATTTATAACTCTGCAGGTTTGTGAATTACAGTGCCCCTGAGCTCCTTTCTTCAACTCGCTTTCTTGTGACCTGGCCACAACACCGCAGGATGGCTTCAGGACCTAATCTGGTTCCGGCACGGCATGCTGAGCCTTTGGTTAATTCCTCTTCCTGGTGGGAAATGAGAGTTAAATTTGCCCGTCCACACACCTCCAGCTAGTCTCTCATTGGTTCTCGCTATTCCTGTTCATCTTCCGCAGAAATTGCAAACTGGGCCAAACAGGAGTTTAAAGGGACTGACTCTCCAAGTCGGGAGAGTGTTAGTAAAGCGTCTGGAATGTTGCACCCGAGTACCAGGGGAGGAAATCTGAGACATATTTGAACACGTCTCCCGTTCACATGGTTGATCATACTCTGGGTTCCACATGCATGTTTTAGCTGAAGGAAGAATACCTTAAACCTGGAGAGTTGAGACCCGTGTAATGGGTACCATGCAATATGACTTCAAAGGGTCTTCATTTGCTCACTGAACCTCTCCAATCCTATCACTGCTGCGTTTATTACCCTGTACACACGCTTGATTCTCTTTTGGAGACATAGCAATCCATAGGTTTTAAGATACTTACTAGTCAGGTACATTCTTAGGCGTTTAATATGGGGTGTTGAGTCCATTTCGTTGAGCAAGGAGTAGCTCTTGTCTATTCCATATTTGGCTTAAGGAACTTTATCTGTGCTCATTTCAATCTCTGGTTTTATGCAGCACCCCAACTCACCTTTCCCCTTAAGCAAGCATAAGTTGGTTTTCTAAATTTGAGACCCTGTTCTGTTCTGTAATTCAGTTCCTGTGTAGCCAAGTTTACATTCCGTGTATTAGTGATATCTTATGATGTTTCTTTTTCTGTGTGACTTATTTCAGTTAGAATCATCATACCTGAATCCACTCATTGTGATGCTAAGGGCCTGATGACATAGAATTCATTGCTGAGTGATATTGCTTTGTAAGTAAATACCACAACTTCTTTATCCATTTTTCACTTTCTGCGATGTTGAACTTGTACTGTAAACGAGGTTCTTGTAAACAGAGGCGTCCCAAACTTTGGGGTGGCTGTGTCTTTTTGATTTTAATTTCCCTAAGCTATAGGACCATAAGTGGCAGTGCCCTAGGCTCTGTTGCTTTGTTTTTTAGATGTTTCAGGAAACACCATACACTTCTCCTGAGTGTCTGTTGGCAATTTACATCCCGCCCATCAGCATAACGAGGCTCCCAGTTCTCCATGGCCTGTCCTGCCTTTCTGGATTTTACACTTTTTTCAGATGGCCCTTTTGACCGGGGGGAAGTGAGACTTCATTGTACTGCAGATTTCCTTTGCAAGCTTGCTTGGTTGGCCAAAAAGGGCGTATGCGTTTTTTCCTGAATATATTCAGGAAAAAACGCATACGCCCTTTTTGGCCAAGTGCATCATTGTGGACGTTCTGCCTCTTTTCCTATGCTTTCAATGCAATTCCAGTCTACCTCCTGAAATCGGTTTCCTGCAACTCTGCCCCGCTTTCAAGTCCTCTTGGCAGCCTTACTTCAGTCTATTTTTGGACGATAGCTGTCATTTATAACTCTGCAGGTTTGTGAATTACAGTGCCCCTGAGCTCCTTTCTTCAACTCGCTTTCTTTTGAGCTGGCCGCAACACCGCAGGATGGCTTCAGGCCCTAATCTGGTTCCAGCACGGCATCCTGAGCCTTTGGTTAATTCCTCTTCCTGGTGGGAAATGAGAGTTAAATTTGCCCGTCCAGACACCTCCAGCTATTCTCTCATTGGTTCTCGCTATTCCTGTTCATCTTCCGCAGAAATTGCAAACTGGGCCAAACAGGAGTTTAAAGGGACTGACTCTCCAAGTCGGGAGAGTGTTAGTAAAGCGTCTGGAATGTTGCACCCGAGTACCAGGGGAGGAAATCTGAGACATATTTGAACACGTCTCCCGTTCACATGGTTGATCATACTCTGGGTTCCACATGCATGTTTTAGCTGAAGGAAGAATACCTTAAACCTGGAGAGTTGAGACCCGTGTAATGGGTACCATGCAATATGACTTCAAAGGGTCTTCATTTGCTCACCGAACCTCTCCAATCCTATCACTGCTGCGTTTATTACCCTGTACACACGCTTGATTCTCTTTTGGAGACATAGCAATCCATAGGTTTTAAGATACTTACTAGTAAGGTACATTCTTAGGCGTTTAATATGGGGTGTTGAGTCCATTTCGTTGAGCAAGGAGTAGCTCTTGTCTATTCCATATTTGGCTTAAGGAACTTTATCTGTGCTCATTTCAATCTCTGGTTTTATGCAGCACCCCAACTCACCTTTCCCCTTAAGCAAGCATAAGTTGGTTTTCTAAATTTGAGACCCTGTTCTGTTCTGTAATTCAGTTCCTGTGTAGCCAAGTTTACATTCCGTGTATTAGTGATATCTTATGATGTTTCTTTTTCTGTGTGACTTATTTCAGTTAGAATCATCATACCTGAATCCACTCATTGTGATGCTAAGGGCCTGATGACATAGAATTCATTGCTGAGTGATATTGCTTTGTAAGTAAATACCACAACTTCTTTATCCATTTTTCACTTTCTGCGATGTTGAACTTGTACTGTAAACGAGGTTCTTGTAAACAGAGGCGTCCCAAACTTTGGGGTGGCTGTGTCTTTTTGATTTTAATTTCCCTAAGCTATAGGACCATAAGTGGCAGTGCCCTAGGCTCTGTTGCTTTGTTTTTTAGATGTTTCAGGAAACACCATACACTTCTCCTGAGTGTCTGTTGGCAATTTACATCCCGCCCATCAGCATAACAAGGCTCCCAGTTCTCCATGGCCTGTCCTGCCTTTCTGGATTTTACACTTTTTTCAGATGGCCCTTTTGACCGGGGGGAAGTGAGACTTCATTGTAGTGCAGATTTCCTTTGCAAGCTTGCTTGGTTGGCCAAAAAGGGCGTATGCGTTTTTTCCTGAATATATTCAGGAAAAAACGCATACGCCCTTTTTGGCCAAGTGCATCATTGTGGACGTTCTGCCTCTTTTCCTATGCTTTCAATGCAATTCCAGTCTACCTCCTGAAATCGGTTTCCTGCAACTCTGCCCCGCTTTCAAGTCCTCTTGGCAGCCTTACTTCAGTCTATTTTTGGACGATAGCTGTCATTTATAACTCTGCAGGTTTGTGAATTACAGTGCCCCTGAGCTCCTTTCTTCAACTCGCTTTCTTTTGAGCTGGCCGCAACACCGCAGGATGGCTTCAGGCCCTAATCTGGTTCCAGCACGGCATCCTGAGCCTTTGGTTAATTCCTCTTCCTGGTGGGAAATGAGAGTTAAATTTGCCCGTCCAGACACCTCCAGCTATTCTCTCATTGGTTCTCGCTATTCCTGTTCATCTTCCGCAGAAATTGCAAACTGGGCCAAACAGGAGTTTAAAGGGACTGACTCTCCAAGTCGGGAGAGTGTTAGTAAAGCGTCTGGAATGTTGCACCCGAGTACCAGGGGAGGAAATCTGAGACATATTTGAACACGTCTCCCGTTCACATGGTTGATCATACTCTGGGTTCCACATGCATGTTTTAGCTGAAGGAAGAATACCTTAAACCTGGAGAGTTGAGACCCGTGTAATGGGTACCATGCAATATGACTTCAAAGGGTCTTCATTTGCTCACCGAACCTCTCCAATCCTATCACTGCTGCGTTTATGCCCCTGTACACATGCTTGATTCTCTTTTGGAGACATAGCAATCCATAGGTTTTAAGATACTTACTAGTCAGGTACATTCTTAGGCGTTTAATATGCGGTGTTGAGTCCATTTCGTTGAGCAAGGAGTAGCTCTTGTCTATTCCATATTTGGCTTAAGGAACTTTATCTGTGCTCATTTCAATCTCTGGTTTTATGCAGCACCCCAACTCACCTTTCCCCTTAAGCAAGCATAAGTTGGTTTTCTAAATTTGAGACCCTGTTCTGTTCTGTAATTCAGTTCCTGTGTAGCCAAGTTTACATTCCGTGTATTAGTGATATCTTATGATGTTTCTTTTTCTGTGTGACTTATTTCAGTTAGAATCATCATACCTGAATCCACTCATTGTGATGCTAAGGGCCTGATGACATAGAATTCATTGCTGAGTGATATTGCTTTGTAAGTAAATACCACAACTTCTTTATCCATTTTTCACTTTCTGCGATGTTGAACTTGTACTGTAAACGAGGTTCTTGTAAACAGAGGCGTCCCAAACTTTGGGGTGGCTGTGTCTTTTTGATTTTAATTTCCCTAAGCTATAGGACCATAAGTGGCAGTGCCCTAGGCTCTGTTGCTTTGTTTTTTAGATGTTTCAGGAAACACCATACACTTCTCCTGAGTGTCTGTTGGCAATTTACATCCCGCCCATCAGCATAACAAGGCTCCCAGTTCTCCATGGCCTGTCCTGCCTTTCTGGATTTTACACTTTTTTCAGATGGCCCTTTTGACCGGGGGGAAGTGAGACTTCATTGTAGTGCAGATTTCCTTTGCAAGCTTGCTTGGTTGGCCAAAAAGGGCGTATGCGTTTTTTCCTGAATATATTCAGGAAAAAACGCATACGCCCTTTTTGGCCAAGTGCATCATTGTGGACGTTCTGCCTCTTTTCCTATGCTTTCAATGCAATTCCAGTCTACCTCCTGAAATCGGTTTCCTGCAATTCTGCCCCGCTTTCAAGTCCTCTTGGCAGCCTTACTTCAGTCTATTTTTGGACGATAGCTGTCATTTATAACTCTGCAGGTTTGTGAATTACAGTGCCCCTGAGCTCCTTTCTTCAACTCGCTTTCTTGTGACCTGGCCGCAACACCACAGGATGGCTTCAGGCCCTAATGTGGTTCCGGCACGGCACGCTGAGCCTTTGGTTATTTCCTCTTCCTGGTGGGAAATGAGAGTTAAATTTGCCCGTCCACACACCTCCAGCTAGTCTCTCATTGGTTCTCGCTATTCCTGTTCATCTTCCACAGAAATTGCAAACTGGGCCAAACAGGAGGTTAAAGGGACTGACTCTCCAAGTCGGGAGAGTGTTAGTAAAGCGTCTGGAATGTTGCACCCGAGTACCAGGGTACGAAAACTGAGACATATTTGAACACGTCTCCCGATCACATGGTTGATCATACTCTAGGTTCCACATGCATGTTTTAGCTGAAGGAAGAATATCTTAAACCTGGGTAGTTGAAACCCGTGGAATGGGTACCATGCAATATGACTTCAAAGGGTCTTCATTTGCTCACGAACCTCTCCAATCCTATCACTGCTGCGTTTATGTGCCGAGGACCAGCCCCAGCGGTACAGGATTGCCAGAGGGGAGGACGGCGTCGGCGAGGACAGAACTCAAGACACCTCTTCTTGGGTTGAAGGATCTGACATTTTATTAGCAAAAAGCTGCAACATTTATAATTCTACAGTTCCTTATTCTTATTTTTCATATCATCTTTTAATCTTTCACAACCTTTCTATTCTTGAGCCAAAAATCTTACACAAACAATAACACATTAACCACTTTAACAAAAAACATCCGCGTACATAAGCAGTTCACACAATGATCTCATTAATGTTTCCCTCACACAGTCTCCTGCGGTGGAGCATATCCTGATCACAGCTCCTGTTGACGAAATCAGGCACAATCTCTTCGGCTTTTCACACCTTGGTGATTTTTTTTAGCTCACGTAAGCTATTTTCTTTATAGGTCAGTACCAAACAGTCCAAATCCCACCGGGTACTTTATGTTCTACCTTCACAGGCTTGCCGTTCCACTTCCAGATCGTATCTCTTCCTATTGTTGGCCATCTTGGAAAACACCGTACTGCAAAACCTAACCTATTCTTAAAATATCTGCAATAAGCTTTATATCTATTTCTTTGCATAGCTTTATCTGCATCTTTAAATTTTACATATCCCATGATCATTTTAATTCTAGCTATTTCCCACATAACCCAATATAGTTTCTTATATACCCAATCTACAAAAAATCTTCCCCTATACCAAAACCAAATGTTTCCATTTTACTCTATACTGTGGTCTAAATTTAAATCCTGCATTACAACATAATATGTTGCATAGCAAAAATACCCCAAAGAGCATCATTTTACAACCAGGGAATTGCTTGGGGAAATCTTGAGGGGAACCACCTCTCGGGAAGCTTTGCTTTCCCATTTTGTACCTTCCAGTACTAGCTTTGCTCAGTACTGTCAGCCTTGGCTTTGCACAGACCTCTTGGTACATTCAGAGCTGGGTCCCGACATCTTCCCCTTTTTTATTTTTTAAATAAAGGGTATGGAATTCCAATTTGGTCCGATAAACGCTCTTTAAGGCGGCCTCGATCAATTTGAGGAAGACTGGAAAACAAATTAAAAACAAGATTATTACAATGCCAGCTGCTCCATAATTTATCAACATATGGGTAAAAGAATTCTCTTGAAAAAAATTTCTCATATTTTGAAACATTTCTTCTGCAATTTTAGATGGATTAATGTTTAACTGAGAGGAGGCAATATCATGTATCTGTTGATGCAGCTTATTTAAATCTATTCCTATATCACTGGAATTCCAAACATTTAAAATGTGCATTTGTATCTTTTCCCAGGTATATTCTGATTCATTTATTATTAATGGTGTTACACAAACCCAAGAAAACTTTGCATGACAAGTAAGGGATAATCTTATTTTTAGAGCTATTAGCTCTTGGCCTACATGCAAAACTGCTTCCTCTAATGCATCAACCTTATTTTCTAACTTTCTATCTATAACTTCTTGAGTTGCTAAGGCTAAGGATATATTTTTAGACAAATCATTAATATATTGAGCGGTTTGTACTTCCTTAACTAATGTATACGTTGCTAAGGAAAAAGAACTTACAATCCCTATTAAAGCAGATATTCCTAAAATTAAAGTAGCAACAAATCTTTTAGGCCTCATTAATTCACTAACCCTTTTAATAACTTCTACACCTTTATCACTATACCAAGATTCTTCTAAAGTAACTGGTAACATAATATAAGCAGGTTTTTTCAACAACATAATAATTTGAACTTTCATATTGGGTATTATACAGGTGGTCAACATACATTCTGTACATAACACATAAAATCTTTTATATTTTCGTACAATCTGCAAATTATCAGAGTTATTAGTTAACAATAAAACATATGGAGACATAACACAAGTTTGTACATAATATACATTTTCCTTAGCATTTGGTCTCTTCAATGTCACATTTTCTACAGCTAATAATAATCTCCATAATTGAGGTTGTATATAAACATTATTTTTATGATTAAAGGTATACATAGGTGCTATCCAACCAAAACTATTCCATCTATTAATTCTTAAAGGAGAAGGAATTAAAGAGTCCTTCCAGTTATATCGTATTACATGTTGTAAATACTGTCTATAATCACTATCAGGCTTATCCATACTCCAATCAGAAACATAATATTTACTCCCAGGAATAACAATTTTGGCTTCCGTATTATGCATGCAATAAACCCAAGATGGAAACCCAACATTAATATCTATTCCTCTCCATTCATCTATTGCTTTATCTGGTTTAATATCACAATCAGGATATTTAGATGGATGGATTTTCAATTCTCCTCTAATACCTGAATCTACAAACTTTCCTATTAAAGACCATAAATGTCTGGTGGTTTTATCTTTGCCTGAAGGCTCCTTAGGAGAATCTGTTAATAAGCCAAAATCACTTACCGGCAAACATCCATTTTTTCCTTTATCTAAGCTATATTTCTTTACATAAAAACAAATTGGTGGAAGATTAGTTTGCCCTTTAAACGTATAATTTCTATTTTTTACAAATTGCCCATAATTTTGTATTCCCTTTATACCATCTGTCAATTCTGATAAAGATGAAGACACTGTAACAGCAGAATCCTTCCAAGTAACAGCATGTAATATAGGCGGATCAGGAAAATAAGCCCAATAGGTTGTATTAGCATTCACCTGAACTGAAAGCAAGGTCAAAAGAGCCATAAAAAAATTACAGGTAGTAAGCGGTAAGCCTTGAGTATTTACCACAGCCTCAGCATTATTACACAGCCTTTTAATAGCCCCCCAGGTGACTTCGGGGGCATCTAAGGTGGACGCAGCATATCGGCGCTTGCTTCCTCTCTGACTCCCTTTATTAAATGATAAAGCTTTAGACCCTAAAGACAGAGAGGAAGTTTGAACTTCCTTGTTACATTTTGATTCAAGAGAAAGCTGCTGAAGTGGGGAAATCAGTTGTTTCACAGGCTCTATGTTTGGTTTCACTTTCTTTAACGCTTGATTTGACATTTTGTTTGTCAGCAGAATTTCCTGTTATTCGCTGTGTTAAGTTCCCCGCCACGGGATGTCTTACCAGACGGTCTGGTATCCAAACAGGTGAATCAAAATTCTGGGGAAACACACAAGCATATCCTCTACCACTTGTTAATAAAACATCTGGTCCATTCCATTTACCTGTTAAAACATCTTTCCAAAATACCATAGGTCTTTTTAAACCTTCTTTTCTTTCCCAATGTACCATCATGGGGGTTTTCCCAATGCTATTCATATTTAAATAATTTAACACAAACATAGCATGATTCAATCTTTGATGAGGAGAGAAATATTTCATCTCTCCTTCTTGTAACTTTGCTAACATTACTTTTAACATCTGATTACTTCTTTCAACTATAGCTTGTCCCTGTGGGTTATAGGGAATTCCCATACTATGAGAAATTCCAAATTGTTGACAAAAATAATGAAAGGCTTTGGAGGCATAAGCCGGACCATTATCAGTTTTGATTCTTCGGGGGATTCCCAAATATCCAAAGCAAAACATTAAATGCTGACACACATCTTTATAAGCTTCGCCAGTTCTAGCCGTTGCTATTATAACATGAGAATAAGTATCCACATACACATGTACATAGGATAATTTCCCAAAGCTAGAAACATGAGTAACATCCATCTGCCACAAATCATTTGCACGTAATCCACGGGGATTTACTCCCTGTTGTAGCACAGTAATATGAGTAGGGCAAGCATTACAATTTTTAACAATCTCCCTTGCAGCTTCTCGAGTCAAGCCAAACTGATACCTTAGAGCGGCTGCATTTTGATGATGTAATTTATGAGAATCTATAGCTTGTTTTAATTTATCTTCTTCTATCACATAAACCTTTGTCAAAGCATCTGCCATTGCATTTCCAATAGATATGGATCCAGGTAATCCAGAATGAGCTCTTACATGCCCTATAAAATAGGGTTGTCGTCTTAACCAAAGATTTTCTTGCAGTAACTTAAGTAATAATATAATATTACTTTTATTATCAGGAAAAGTTGCTGTTTCTATAGCTGGAAACAATTTAACTATATATAATGAATCCGTATATAAATTAATTTTACAATTTCGTGTTTTCTTCAACACTTCAATTACTGCCATTATTTCAGATTGCTGTGCAGAACATCCTTCTGTTTTTAAACTATATCTTTCTTTTCCAATAATATAAGCTGCCTTTCCTGTTGAAGAGCCATCAGTAAACACTAATACAGCCTCTTCCAAAGGTTTTTTTCTATACCATACTGGAAATATAACAGCATTATCTTTAAAAAACTGTAATAAATTATTCTTTGGCAAATGATACAATATTTGTCCTGTATAAGCCATTAAAGCAATTCCCAAATAATCTTCAAACATTAACAAGGCTTCTAATTGTTCTTTATTATAGGGAACAATAATATTATCCACATCTTTCCCGAACAATTCTCTACTCCTTTTCCTTCCTTTTATGATAATTAAACTTACCATAAATGGGTATGAAGCAACAATTTTTTTAGGATTAGCTGCTAAGTGTACCCACTCCAAGGGACCATCCTGCCATAATATTCCCGTAGGTATTACAGGAGTGGACAATATTACCAATTCCCATGGCTTTTTATAATCTATTTTTTGTAAAAAGGTATTCTGTAAAGCTTCCTCTACTTTTTGTATAACTAATTTTCCTTCTTCAGTTAATTCTCTGGGAGACAAAGGATCAGAATCCCCTTGTAAAATTTGAAACAAGGGTTTTAATTCCATGGTTGATATTTTTAACAGGGGTCTGATCCAATTAATATCTCCCAAAAATTTTTGAAAATCATTCAAGGTCTTTAAATTATCAATTCTTAACTGGAAAGGTATATGATGAATAGTAAACTCCTGTATTATTCTCCCTAAATAATTATAAGGAGGTTCAGTTTGAATTTTTTCAGGGGCTACCTTTAATCCATATATTTCTAAAGCCTCTATCAATTCTTGCAATATATCATGTAAAACAGCTCTATCCTCTCCAGCTAATAAAATATCATCCATATAATGTATAATATATATCTCTTTATATTTTTGTCTAATTGAACATATAGCTTGGTCAACATATTTCTGACATAAGGTGGGACTATTTTTCATCCCTTGAGGTAAAACCTTCCATTGATAACGTTGGTAAGGTCTATTAAAATTGGAAGAGGGCACACTAAAAGCAAATCGTTTTCTATCATTTTCATTTAAAGGTATAGTAAAAAAGCAATCTTGTAAATCAATTACTATAATGGAATAATATTTGGGAATAGCAACTGGAGAAGGCAGGCCGGGCTGTAAGGCACCCATTGTTTCCATAGTTTTATTAATAGCTCTTAAATCTTGTAATAATCTCCATTTTCCAGATTTCTTTTTAATAACAAATATGGGAGTATTCCAAGGACTTGTAGAAGGCTCAATATGTCCTGCTAATAATTGTTGTTCCACCAATAATTTTGCAGCTGTTAATTTTTCAGCTGTTAGGGGCCATTGTTCCACCCATATTGGCTCGTCAGACAGCCATACTATGGGATCAGCTGCTTTTAGAACAATGGCCCCCTTTATAAATTTGGATATCCTATTCCACATTTATCAATTTTTGGTTTTGCAACTATTGGAAATAATTGTCCCTCCTGATTTTTTCCTAAGCCCTTATCCGGATCATATCCCATCTTTATCATTTCTGATGACACCCAATCATCAGGACTATATAATCAAAGGCTGCAGCATCTAAATCATCTTCATCTGCCCTAGGTAATTCATCATCAAAAGGCGGATCGGCAAAAACATTCGATTTCTCAGGTTTTGAGTCATCCTCAACCTCTGAATCACTGTCTTTAGTAACACAATCTTTAAAAGCTGCAGCTAAAACTTCACCCTCATCGGGTGGAGGTTTCAGAGGAAGTAATGGAGTACTTTCATCAACATTAGGAGGGTATTTATAAGGATTTTTTTGACCCTCAGGCAGGGGAGCAATACTTTCCCTAATTAAATTCCACAAAGCAAAAGTGTCTACAGGAACTTTTTCAGGCCCAAAATGGGTATAATATACCTGCAAAGTTTGTCCCACCTTCTGCCAGGTCTCTAGATTTACCGAACCCTGTTCAGGAAACCAAGGGCATTGCTCTTGCACAAACTGAAAAAATTGAGTTAACTGTTTGCTAGTAACCTTAATACCTCGTCCATGCAGCATATGCTTAATAATATCAATAAATAATAGTCTCTCTTTAGACTCAGCATGTCCCATATTAGTACCTATTACTCACCTTCACTTACCAGTTCTCCTTTAACTGGGGGTCTGCAGCACCCTATGGTGAGACTCCTATCCGTCCGAATATTATACTTACCCCTTCAGGTCCCTGTGCGGGCGCCACTTGCCGAGGACAAGCCCCAGCGGTACAGGATTGCCAGAGGGGAGGACGGCGTCGGCGAGGACAGAACTCAAGACACCTCTTCTTGGGTGCAAGGATCTGACATTTTATTAGCAAAAAGCTGCAACATTTATAATTCTACAGTTCCTTATTCTTATTTTTCATATCATCTTTTAATCTTTCACAACCTTTCTATTCTTGAGCCAAAAATCTTACACAAACAATAACACATTAACCACTTTAACAAAAAACATCCGCGTACATAAGCAGTTCACACAATGATCTCATTAATGTTTCCCTCACACAGTCTCCTGCGGTGGAGCATATCCTGATCACAGCTCCTGTTGACGAAATCAGGCACAATCTCTTCGGCTTTTCACACCTTGGTGATTTTTTTTAGCTCACGTAAGCTATTTTCTTTATAGGTCAGTACCAAACAGTCCAAATCCCACCGGGTACTTTATGTTCTACCTTCACAGGCTTGCCGTTCCACTTCCAGATCGTATCTCTTCCTATTGTTGGCCATCTTGGAAAACACCGTACTGCAAAACCTAACCTATTCTTAAAATGTCTGCAATAAGCTTTATATCTATTTCTTTGCATAGCTTTATCTGCATCTTTAAATTTTACATATCCCATGATCATTTTAATTCTAGCTATTTCCCACATAACCCAATATAGTTTCTTATATACCCAATCTACAAAAAATCTTCCCCTATACCAAAACCAAATGTTTCCATTTTACTCTATACTGCGGTCTAAATTTAAATCCTGCATTACAACATAATATGTTGCATAGCAAAAATACCCCAAAGAGCATCATTTTACAACCAGGGAATTGCTTGGGGAAATCTTGAGGGAGACCACCTCTCGGGAAGCTTTGCTTTCCCATTTTGTACCTTCCAGTACTAGCTTTGCTCAGTACTGTCAGCCTTGGATTTGCACAGACCTCTTGGTACATTCAGAGCTGGGTCCCGACATTTATGCCCCTGTACACATGCTTGATTCTCTTTCGGAGACATAGCAATCCATAGGTTTTAAGATACTTACTAGTCAGGTACATTCTTAGGCGTTTAATATGCGGTGTTGAGTCCATTTCGTTGAGCAAGGAGTAGCTCTTGTCTATTCCATATTTGACTTAAGGAACTTTATCTGTGCTCATTTCAATCTCTGGTTTTATGCAGCACTCCAACTCACCTTTACCCTTAAGCAAGCATAAGTTGGTTTTCTAAATTTGAGTCCCTGTTCTGTTCTGTAATTCAGTTCCTGTGTAGCCAAGTTTACATTCCGTGTATTACTGATATCTTATGATGTTTCTTTTTCTGTGTGACTTACTTCAGTTAGAATCATCATACCTGAATCCACTCATTGTGCTGCTAAGGGCCTGATGACACAGATTTCATTGCTGAGTGATATTGCTTTGTAAGTAAATACCACAACTTCTTTATCCATTTTTCACTTTCTGCGATGTTGAACTTGTACTGTAAACGAGGTTCTTGTAAACAGAGCCATTCCAAACTTTGGGGTGGCTGTGTCTTTTTGATTTTAATTTCCCTAAGCTATAGGACCATAAGTGGAAGTGCCCTAGTTTCTGTTGCTTTGTTTTTTAGATGTTTCAGGAAACACCATACACTTCTCCCCAGTGGTTGTTGGCAATTTACATCCCGCCCATCAGCATAACAAGGCTCCCAGTTCTCCATGGCCTGTCCTGCCTTTCTGGATTTTACACTTTTTTCAGATGGCCCTTTTGACCGGGGGGAAGTGAGACTTCATTGTAGTGCAGATTTCCTCTGCAAGCTTGCTTGGTTGGCCAAAAAGGGCGTATGCGTTTTTTCCTGAATATATTCAGGAAAAAACGCATACGCCCTTTTTGGCCAAGTGCATCATTGTGGACGTTCTGCCTCTTTTCCTATGCTTTCAATGCAATTCCAGTCTACCTCCTGAAATCGGTTTCCTGCAATTCTGCCCCGCTTTCAAGTCCTCTTGGCAGCCTTACTTCAGTCTATTTTTGGACGATAGCTGTCATTTATAACTCTGCAGGTTTGTGAATTACAGTGCCCCTGAGCTCCTTTCTTCAACTCGCTTTCTTTTGAGCTGGCCGCAACACCGCAGGATGGCTTCAGGCCTTAATCTGGTTCCGGCACGGCACGCTGAGCCTTTGGTTAATTCCTCTTCCTGGTGGGAAATGAGAGTTAAATTTGCCCGTCCAGACACCTTCAGCTAGCCTCTCATTGGTTCTCGCTATTCCTGTTCATCTTCCGCAGAAATTGCAATCTGGGCCAAACAGGAGGTTAAAGGGACTGACTCTCCAAGTCGCGAGAGTGTTAGTAAAGCGTCTGGAATGTTGCACCCGAATACCAGGGGAGGAAAACTGAGACATAATTGAACACGTCTCCCGTTCACATGGTTGATCATACTCTGGGTTCCACATGCATGTTTTAGCTGAAGGAAGAATACCTTACACCTGGAGAGTTGAGATCCGTGGAATGGGTACATTGCAATATGACTTCAAAGGGTCTTCATTTGCTCACCGAACCTCTCCAATCCTATCACTGCTGCGTTTATGCCCCTGTACACACGCTTGATTCTCTTTTGGAGACATAGCAATCCATAGGTTTTAAGATACTTACTAGTCAGGTACATTCTTAGGCGTTTAATATGGGGTGTTGAGTCCATTTCGTTGAGCAAGGAGTAGCTCTTGTCTATTCCATATTTTGCTTAAGGAACTTTATCTGTGCTCATTTCAATCTCTGGTTTTATGCAGCACCCCAACTCACCTTTCCCCTTAAGCAAGCATAAGTTGGTTTTCTAAATTTGAGACCCTGTTCTGTTTTGGAATGCAGTTCCTGTGTAGCCAAGTTTACATTCCATGTATTAGTGATATCTTATGATGTTTCTTTTTCTGTGTGACTTATTTCAGTTAGAATCATCGTACCTGAATCCACTCATTATGCTGCTACGGGCCTGATGACATAGATTTCATTGCTGAGTGATACTGCATTGTACGTAAGTACCACAAGTTCTTTATCCATTTTTCACTTTCTGTGATATTGAACTTGTATGGTAAACGAGGTTCTTGTAAACGGAGGCGTCCCAAACTTTGGGGTGAATGTGTCTTTTTGATTTTAATTTCCCTAAGCTATAGGACCATAAGTGGAAGTGCCCTAGGCTCTGTTGCTTTGTTTTTTAGATGTTTCAGGAAACACCATACACTTCTCCCGAGTGGTTGTTGGCAATTTACATCCCGCCCATCAGCATAACAAGGCTCCCAGTTCTCCATGGCCTGTCCTGCCTTTCTGGATTTTACACTTTTTTCAGATGGCCCTTTTGCCCGGGGGGAAGTGAGACTTCATTGTAGTGCAGATTTCCTTTGCAAGCTTGCTTGGTTGGCCAAAAAGGGCGTATGCGTTTTTTCCTGAATATATTCAGGAAAAAACGCATACGCCCTTTTTGGCCAAGTGCATCATTGTGGACGTTCTGCCTCTTTTCCTATGCTTTCAATGCAATTCCAGTCTACCTCCTGAAATCGGTTTCCTGCAATTCTGCCCCGCTTTCAAGTCCTCTTGGCAGCCTTACTTCAGTCTATTTTTGGACGATAGCTGTCATTTATAACTCTGCAGGTTTGTGAATTACAGTGCCCCTGAGCTCCTTTCTTCAACTTGCTTTCTTGTGACCTGGCCGCAACACCGCAGGATGGCTTCAGGCCCTAATCTGGTTCCGGCACGACACGCTGAGCCTTTGGTTATTTCCTCTTCCTGGTGGGAAATGAGAGTTAAATTTGCCCGTCCAGACACCTCCAGCTAGTCTCTCATTGGTTCTCGCTCTTCCTGTTCATCTTCCGCAGATTGCAAACTGGGCCAAACAGGAGGTTAAAGACGCTGACTCTCCAAGTGGGGAGAGTGTTAGTAAAGCGTCTGGAATGTTGCACCCGAGTACCAGGGGAGGAAAACTGAGACATATTTGAACACGTCTCCCGTTCACATGGTTGATCATACTTGGGTTCCACATGCATGTTTTAGCTGAAGGAAGAATACCTTAAACCTGGAGAGTTAAGACCCGTGTAATGGGTACCATGCAATATGACTTCAAAGGGTCTTCATTTGCTCACCGAACCTCTTCAATCCTATCACTGCTGCGTTTCTGCCCCTGTACACATGCTTGATTCTCTTTCGGAGACATAGCAATCCATAGGTTTTAAGATACTTACTAGTCAGGTACATTCTTAGGCGTTTAATATGCGGTTTTGAGTCCATTTCGTTGAGCAAGGAGTAGCTCTTGTCTATTCCATATTTGACTTAAGGAACTTTATCTGAGCTCATTTCAATCTCTGGTTTTATTCAGCACCCCAACTCACCTTTACCCTTAAGCAAGCATAAGTTGGTTTTCTAAATTTGAGACCCTGTTCTGTTCTGTAATTCAGTTCCTGTGTAGCCAAGTTTACATTCCGTGTATTACTGATATCTTATGATGTTTCTTTTTCTGTGTGACTTACTTCAGTTAGAATCATCATACCTGAATCCACTCATTGTGCTGCTAAGGGCCTGATGACACAGATTTCATTGCTGAGTGATATTGCTTTGTAAGTAAATACCACAACTTCTTTCTCCATTTTTCACTTTCTGCGATGTTGAACTTGTACTGTAAACGAGGTTCTTGTAAACAGAGCCGTTCCAAACTTTGGGGTGGCTGTGTCTTTTTGATTTTAATTTCCCTAAGCTATAGGACCATAAGTGGAAGTGCCCTAGGTTTTGTTGCTTTGTTTTTTACATGTTTCAGGAAACACCATACACTTCTCCCAAGTGGTTGTTGGCAATTTACATCCCGCCCTTCAGCATAACAAGGCTCCCAGTTCTCCATGGCCTGTCCTGCCTTTCTGGATTTTACACTTTTTTCAGATGGCCCTTTTGCCCGGGGGGAAGTGAGACTTCATTGTAGTGCAGATTTCCTTTGCAAGCTTGCTTGGTTGGCCAAAAAGGGCGTATGCGTTTTTTCCTGAATATATTCAGGAAAAAACGCATACGCCCTTTTTGGCCAAGTGCATCATTGTGGACGTTCTGCCTCTTTTCCTATGCTTTCAATGCAATTCCAGTCTACCTCCTGAAATCGGTTTCCTGCAATTCTGCCCCGCTTTCAAGTCCTCTTGGCAGCCTTACTTCAGTCTATTTTTGGACGATAGCTGTCATTTATAACTCTGCAGGTTTGTGAATTACAGTGCCCCTGAGCTCCTTTCTTCAACTCGTTTTCTTTTGAGCTGGCCGCAACACCACAGGATGCCTTCAGGGACTAATCTGGTTCCGTTACGGCACGCTGAGCCTTTGGTTATTTCCTCTTCCTGGTGGGAAATGAGAGTTAAATTTGCCAGTCCAGACACCTCCAGCTAGCCTCTCATTGGTTCTCGCTATTCCTGTTCATCTTCCGCAGAAATTGCAAACTGGGCCAAACAGGAGGTTAAAGGCGCTGACTCTCCAAGTGGGGAGAGTGTTAGTAAAGCGTCTGGAATGTTGCACCCGAGTACCAAGGGAGGAAAACTGAGACATATTTGAACACGCCTCCCGTTCACATGGTTGATCATACTTGGGTTCCACATGCATCTTTTAGCTGAAGGAAGAATACCTTAAACCTGGAGAGTTGAGACCCGTGGAATGGGTACCATGCAATATGACTTCAAAGGGTCTTCATTTGCTCACCGAACCTCTCCAATCCTATCACTGCTGCGTTTATGCCCCTGTACACATGCTTGATTCTCTTTTGGAGACATAGCAATCCATAGGTTTTACGATACTTACTAGTCAGGTACATTTTTAGGCGTTTAATATGCGGTGTTGAGTCCATTTCGTTGAGCAAGGAGTAGCTCTTGTCTATTCCATATTTGACTTAAGGAACTTTATCTGTGCTCATTTCAATCTCTGGTTTTATGCAGCACCCCAACTCACCTTTACCCTTAAGCAAGCATAAGTTGGTTTTCTAAATTTGAGACCCTGTTCTGTTCTGTAATTCAGTTCCTGTGTAGCCAAGTTTACATTCCGTGTATTACTGATATCTTATGATGTTTCTTTTTCTGTGTGACTTATTTCAGTTAGAATCATCATACCTGAATCCACTCATTGTGCTGCTAAGGGCCTGATGACATAGATTTCATTGCTGAGTGATATTGCTTTGTAAGTAAATACCACGACTTCTTTATCCATTTTTCACTTTCTGCGATGTTGAACTTGTACTGTAAACGAGGTTCTTGTAAACAGAGCCGATCCAAACTTTGGGGTGGCTGTGTCTTTTTGATTTTAATTTCCCTAAGCTATAGGACCATAAGCGGAAGTGCCCTAGGTTCTGTTGCTTTGTTTTTAGATGTTTCAGGAAACACCATACACTTCTCCCAAGTGGTTGTTGGCAATTTACATCCCGCCCATCAGCATAACAAGGCTCCCAGTTCTCCATGGCCTGTCCTGCCTTTCTGGATTTTACACTTTTTTCAGATGGCCCTTTTGACCGGGGGGAAGTGAGACTTCATTGTAGTGCAGATTTCCTTTGCAAGCTTGCTTGGTTGGCCAAAAAGGGCGTATGCGTTTTTTCCTGAATATATTCAGGAAAAAACGCATACGCCCTTTTTGGCCAAGTGCATCATTGTGGACGTTCTGCCTCTTTTCCTATGCTTTCAATGCAATTCCAGTCTACCTCCTGAAATCGGTTTCCTGCAATTCTGCCCCGCTTTCAAGTCCTCTTGGCAGCCTTACTTCAGTCTATTTTTGGACGATAGCTGTCATTTATAACTCTGCAGGTTTGTGAATTACAGTGCCCCTGAGCTCCTTTCTTCAACTCGCTTTCTTTTGAGCTGGCCGCAACACCGCAGGATGGCTTCAGGCCCTAATCTGGTTCCGGTACGGCACGCTGAGCCTTTGGTTAATTCCTCTTCCTGGTGGGAAATGAGAGTTAAATTTGCCCGTCCAGACACCTCCAGCTAGCCTCTCATTTGTTCTCGCTATTCCTGTTCATCTTCCGCAGAAATTGCAAACTGGGCCAAACAGGAGGTTAAAGGGACTGACTCTCCAAGTGGGGAGAGTGTTAGTAAAGCGTCTGGAATGTTGCACCCGAGTACCAGGGTACGAAAACTGGGACATATTTGAACACGTCTCCCGATCACATGGTTGATCATACTCTGGGTTCCACATGCATGTTTTAGCTGAAGGAAGAATACCTAAAACCTGGGTAGTTGAAACCCGTGGAATGGGTACCATGCAATATGACTTCAAAAGGTCTTCATTTGCTCACCGAACATCTCCAATCCTATCACTGCTGCGTTTATGCCCCTGTACACATGCTTGATTCTCTTTCGGAGACATAGCAATACATAGGTTTTAAGATACTTACTAGTGAGGTACATTATTAGGCGTTTAATATGCGGTGTTGAGTCCATTTCGTTGAGCAAGGAGTAGATCTTGTCTATTCCATATTTGGCTTAAGGAACTTTATCTGTGCTCATTTCAATCTCTGGTTTTATGCAGCAACCCAACTCACCTTTACCCTTAAGCAAGCATAAGTTTGTTTTCTAAATTTGAGAACCTGTTCTGTTCTGTCATTCAGTTCCTGTGTAGCCAAGTTTACAATCCGTGTATTAGTGATATCTTATGATGTTTCTTTTTCTGTGTGACTTATTTCAGTTAGAATCATCATACCTGAATCCACTCATTGTGCTGCTAAGGGCCTGATGACACAGATTTCATTGCTGAGTGATATTGCTTTGTAAGTAAATACCACAACTTCTTTATCCATTTTTCACTTTCTGCGATGTTGAACTTGTACTGTAAACGAGGTTCTTGTAAGCAGAGCCGTTCCAAACTTTGGGGTGGCTGTGTCTTTTTGATTTTAATTTCCCTAAGCTATAGGACCATAAGTGGCAGTGCCCTAGGCTCTGTTGCTTTGTTTTTTAGATGTTTCAGGAAACACCATACACTTCTCCCGAGTGTCTGTTGGCAATTTACATCCCGCCCATCAGCATAACAAGGCTCCCAGTTCTCCATGGCCTGTCCTGCCTTTCTGGATTTTACACTTTTTTCAGATGGCCCTTTTGACCGGGGGGAAGTGAGACTTCATTGTAGTGCAGATTTCCTTTGCAAGCTTGCTTGGTTGGCCAAAAAGGGCGTATGCGTTTTTTCCTGAATATATTCAGGAAAAAACGCATACGCCCTTTTTGGCCAAGTGCATCATTGTGGACGTTCTGCCTCTTTTCCTATGCTTTCAATGCAATTCCAGTCTACCTCCTGAAATCGGTTTCCTGCAATTCTGCCCCGCTTTCAAGTCCTCTTGGCAGCCTTACTTCAGTCTATTTTTGGACGATAGCTGTCATTTATAACTCTGCAGGTTTGTGAATTACAGTGCCCCTGAGCTCCTTTCTTCAACTCGTTTTCTTTTGAGCTGGCCGCAACACCGCAGGATGCCTTCAGGGCCTAATCTGGTTCCGGCACGACACGCTGAGCCTTTGGTTATTTCCTCTTCCTGGTGGGAAATGAGAGTTAAATTTGCCCGTCCAGACACCTCCAGCTAGCCTCTCATTGGTTCTCGCTATTCCTGTTCATCTTCCGCAGAAATTGCAAACTGGGCCAAACAGGAGGTTAAAGGCGCTGACTCTCCAAGTGGGGAGAGTGTTAGTAAAGCGTCTGGAATGTTGCACCCGAGTACCAAGGGAGGAAAACTGAGACATATTTGAACACGCCTCCCGTTCACATGGTTGATCATACTTGGGTTCCACATGCATGTTTTAGCTGAAGGAAGAATACCTTAAACCTGGAGAGTTGAGACCCGTGGAATGGGTACCATGCAATATGACTTCAAAGGGTCTTCATTTGCTCACCGAACCTCTCCAATCCTATCACTGCTGCGTTTATGCCCCTGTACACATGCTTGATTCTCTTTTGGAGACATAGCAATCCATAGGTTTTACGATACTTACTAGTCAGGTACATTTTTAGGCGTTTAATATGCGGTGTTGAGTCCATTTCGTTGAGCAAGGAGTAGCTCTTGTCTATTCCATATTTGACTTAAGGAACTTTATCTGTGCTCATTTCAATCTCTGGTTTTATGCAGCACCCCAACTCACCTTTACCCTTAAGCAAGCATAAGTTGGTTTTCTAAATTTGAGACCCTGTTCTGTTCTGTAATTCAGTTCCTGTGTAGCCAAGTTTACATTCCGTGTATTACTGATAACTTATGATGTTTCTTTTTCTGTGTGACTTATTTCAGTTAGAATCATCATACCTGAATCCACTCATTGTGCTGCTAAGGGCCTGATGACATAGATTTCATTGCTGAGTGATATTGCTTTGTAAGTAAATACCACAACTTCTTTATCCATTTTTCACTTTCTGCGATGTTGAACTTGTACTGTAAACGAGGTTCTTGTAAACAGAGCCGATCCAAACTTTGGGGTGGCTGTGTCTTTTTGATTTTAATTTCCCTAAGCTATAGGACCATAAGCGGAAGTGCCCTAGGTTCTGTTGCTTTGTTTTTAGATGTTTCAGGAAACACCATACACTTCTCCCAAGTGGTTGTTGGCAATTTACATCCCGCCCATCAGCATAACAAGGCTCCCAGTTCTCCATGGCCTGTCCTGCCTTTCTGGATTTTACACTTTTTTCAGATGACCCTTTTGACCGGGGGGAAGTGAGACTTCATTGTAGTGCAGATTTCCTTTGCAAGCTTGCTTGGTTGGCCAAAAAGGGCGTATGCGTTTTTTCCTGAATATATTCAGGAAAAAACGCATACGCCCTTTTTGGCCAAGTGCATCATTGTGGACGTTCTGCCTCTTTTCCTATGCTTTCAATGCAATTCCAGTCTACCTCCTGAAATCGGTTTCCTGCAATTCTGCCCCGCTTTCAAGTCCTCTTGGCAGCCTTACTTCAGTCTATTTTTGGACGATAGCTGTCATTTATAACTCTGCAGGTTTGTGAATTACAGTGCTCCTGAGCTCCTTTCTTCAACTCGCTTTCTTTTGAGCTGGCCGCAACACCGCAGGATGGCTTCAGGCCCTAATCTGGTTCCGGTACGGCACGCTGAGCCTTTGGTTAATTCCGCTTCCTGGTGGGAAATGAGAGTTAAATTTGCCCGTCCAGACACCTCCAGCTAGCCTCTCATTTGTTCTCGCTATTCCTGTTCATCTTCCGCAGAAATTGCAAACTGGGCCAAACAGGAGGTTAAAGGGACTGACTCTCCAAGTGGGGAGAGTGTTAGTAAAGCGTCTGGAATGTTGCACCCGAGTACCAGGGTACGAAAACTGGGACATATTTGAACACGTCTCCCGATCACATGGTTGATCATACTCTGGGTTCCACATGCATGTTTTAGCTGAAGGAAGAATACCTAAAACCTGGGTAGTTGAAACCCGTGGAATGGGTACCATGCAATATGACTTCAAAAGGTCTTCATTTGCTCACCAAACATCTCCAATCCTATCACTGCTGCGTTTATGCCCCTGTACACATGCTTGATTCTCTTTCGGAGACATAGCAATACATAGGTTTTAAGATACTTACTAGTGAGGTACATTATTAGGCGTTTAATATGCGGTGTTGAGTCCATTTCGTTGAGCAAGGAGTAGCTCTTGTCTATTCCATATTTGGCTTAAGGAACTTTATCTGTGCTCATTTCAATCTCTGGTTTTATGCAGCAACCCAACTCACCTTTACCCTTAAGCAAGCATAAGTTTGTTTTCTAAATTTGAGAACCTGTTCTGTTCTGTCATTCAGTTCCTGTGTAGCCAAGTTTACATTCCGTGTATTAGTGATATCTTATGATGTTTCTTTTTCTGTGTGACTTATTTCAGTTAGAATCATCATACCTGAATCCACTCATTGTGCTGCTAAGGGCCTGATGACACAGATTTCATTGCTGAGTGATATTGCTTTGTAAGTAAATACCACAACTTCTTTATCCATTTTTCACTTTCTGCGATGTTGAACTTGTACTGTAAACGAGGTTCTTGTAAACAGATCCGTTCCAAACTTTGGGGTGGCTGTGTCTTTTTGATTTTAATTTCCCTAAGCTATAGGACCATAAGTGGCAGTGCCCTAGGCTCTGTTGCTTTGTTTTTTAGATGTTTCAGGAAACACCATACACTTCTCCCGAGTGTCTGTTGGCAATTTACATCCCGCCCATCAGCATAACAAGGCTCCCAGTTCTCCATGGCCTGTCCTGCCTTTCTGGATTTTACACTTTTTTCAGATGGCCCTTTTGACCGGGGGGAAGTGAGACTTCATTGTAGTGCAGATTTCCTTTGCAAGCTTGCTTGGTTGGCCAAAAAGGGCGTATGCGTTTTTTCCTGAATATATTCAGGAAAAAACGCATACGCCCTTTTTGGCCAAGTGCATCATTGTGGACGTTCTGCCTCTTTTCCTATGCTTTCAATGCAATTCCAGTCTACCTCCTGAAATCGGTTTCCTGCAATTCTGCCCCGCTTTCAAGTCCTCTTGGCAGCCTTACTTCAGTCTATTTTTGGACGATAGCTGTCATTTATAACTCTGCAGGTTTGTGAATTACAGTGCCCCTGAGCTCCTTTCTTCAAGTCGCTTTCTTTTGAGCTGGCCGCAACACCGCAGGATGGCTTCAGGCCCTAATCTGGTTCCGGCACGGCACGCTGAGCCTTTGGTTATTTCCTCTTCCTGGTGGGAAATGAGACTTAAATTTGCCCGTCCAGACACCTTCAGCTAGCCTCTCATTGGTTCTCGCTATTCCTGTTCATCTTCCGCAGAAATTGCAAATTGGGCCAAACAGGAGGTTAAAGGGACTGACTCTCCAAGTCGGGAGAGTGTTAGTAAAGCGTCTGGAATGTTGCACCCGAGTACCAGGGTACGAAAACTGGGACATATTTGAACACGTCTCCCGATCACATGGTTGATCATACTCTAGGTTCCACATGCATGTTTTAGCTGAAGGAAGAATACCTTAAACCTGGGTAGTTGAAACCCGTGGAATGGGTACCATGCAATATGACTTCAAAGGGTCTTCATTTGCTCACCGAACCTCTCCAATCCTATCACTGCTGCGTTTATGCCCCTGTACACATGCTTGATTCTCTTTCGGAGACATAGCAATCCATAGGTTTTAAGATACTTACTAGTCAGGTACATTCTTAGGCGTTTAATATGCGGTGTTGAGTCCATTTCGTTGAGCAAGGAGTAGCTCTTGTCTATTCCATATTTGGCTTAAGGAACTTTATCTGTGCTCATTTCAATCTCTGGGTTTATGCAGCACCCCAACTCACCTTTCCCCTTAAGCAAGCATAAGTTGGTTTTCTAAATTTGAGACCCTGTTCTGTTCTGTAATTCAGTTCCTGTGTAGCCAAGGTTACATTCCGTGTATTACTGATATCTTATGATGTTTCTTTTTCTGTGTGACTTATTTCAGTTAGAATCATCATACCTGAATCCACTCATTGTGCTGCTAAGGGCCTGATGACATAGATTTCATTGCTGAGTGATATTGCTTTGTAAGTAAATACCACAACTTCTTTATCCATTTTTCACTTTCTGCAATGTTGAACTTGTACTGTAAACGAGGTTCTTGTAAACAGAGGCGTCCCAAACTTTGGGGTGGCTGTGTCTTTTTGATTTTAATTTCCCTAAGCTATAGGACCATAAGTGGCAGTGCCCTAGGCTCTGTTGCTTTGTTTTTTAGATGTTTCAGGAAACACCATACACTTCTCCCGAGTGTCTGTTGGTAATTTACATCCCGCCCATCAGCATAACAAGGCTCCCAGTTTTCCATGGCCTGTCCTGCCTTTCTGGATTTTACACTTTTTTCAGATGGCCCTTTTGACCGGGGGGAAGTGAGACTTCATTGTAGTGCAGATTTCCTTTGCAAGCTTGCTTGGTTGGCCAAAAAGGGCGTATGCGTTTTTTCCTGAATATATTCAGGAAAAAACGCATACGCCCTTTTTGGCCAAGTGCATCATTGTGGACGTTCTGCCTCTTTTCCTATGCTTTCAATGCAATTCCAGTCTACCTCCTGAAATCGGTTTCCTGCAATTCTGCCCCGCTTTCAAGTCCTCTTGGCAGCCTTACTTCAGTCTATTTTTGGACGATAGCTGTCATTTATAACTCTGCAGGTTTGTGAATTACAGTGCCCCTGAGCTCCTTTCTTCAACTCGTTTTCTTTTGAGCTGGCCGCAACACCGCAGGAAGGCTTCAGGCCCTAATCTGGTTCCGGCACGGCACTCTGAGCCTTTGGTTAATTCCTCTTCCTGGTGGGAAATGAGAGTTAAATTTGCCCGTCCAGACACCTCCAGCTAGCCTCTCATTGGTTCTCGCTATTCCTGTTCATCTTCCGCAGAAATTGCAAACTGGGCCAAACAGGAGGTTAAAGGGACTGACTCTCCAAGTGGGGAGAGTGTTAGTAAAGCGTCTGGAATGTTGCACCCGAGTACCAGGGTACGAAAACTGGGACATATTTGAACACGTCTCCCGATCACATGGTTGATCATACTCTAGGTTCCACATGCATGTTTTAGCTGAAGGAAGAATACCTTAAACCTGGGTAGTTGAAACCCGTGGAATGGGTACCATGCAATATGACTTCAAAGGGTCTTCATTTGCTCACCGAACCTCTCCAATCCTATCACTGCTGCGTTTATGCCCCTGTACACATGCTTGATTCTCTTTCGGAGACATAGCAATCCATAGGTTTTAAGATACTTACTAGTCAGGTACATTCTTAGGCGTTTAATATGGGGTGTTGAGTCCATTTCGTTGAGCAAGGAGTAGCTCTTGTCTATTCCATATTTGGCTTAAGGAAATTTATCTGTGCTCATTTCAATCTCTGGTTTTATGCAGCACCCCAACTCACCTTTACCCTTAAGCAAGCATAAGTTGGTTTTCTAAATTTGAGAACCTGTTCTGTTCTGTCATTCAGTTCCTGTGTAGCCAACTTTACATTCCGTGTATTACTGATATCTTATGATGTTTCTTTTTCTGTGTGACTTATTTCAGTTAGAATCATCATACCTGAATCCACTCATTGTGCTGCTAAGGGCCTGATGACACAGATTTCATTGCTGAGTGATATTGCTTTGTAAGTAAATACCACAACTTCTTTATCCATTTTTCACTTTCTGCGATGTTGAACTTGTACTGCAAACGAGGTTCTTGTAAACAGAGCCGTTCCAAACTTTGGGGTGGCTGTGTCTTTTTGATTTTAATTTCCCTAAGCTATAGGACCATAAGTGGAAGTGCCCTAGGTTCTGTTGCTTTGTTTTTTAGATGTTTCAGGAAACACCATACACTTCTCCCGAGTGGTTGTTGGCAATTTACATCCCACCCATCAGCATAACAAGGCTCCCAGTTCTCCATGGCCTGTCCTGCCTTTCTGGATTTTACACTTTTTTCAGATGGCCCTTTTGACCGGGGGGAAGTGAGACTTCATTGTAGTGCAGATTTCCTTTGCAAGCTTGCTTGGTTGGCCAAAAAGAGCGTATGCGTTTTTTCCTGAATATATTCAGGAAAAAACGCATACGCCCTTTTTGGCCAAGTGCATCATTGTGGACGTTCTGCCTCTTTTCCTATGCTTTCAATGCAATTCCAGTCTACCTCCTGAAATCGGTTTCCTGCAATTCTGCCCCGCTTTCAAGTCCTCTTGGCAGCCTTACTTCAGTCTATTTTTGGACGATAGCTGTCATTTATAACTCTGCAGGTTTGTGAATTACAGTGCCCCTGAGCTCCTTTCTTCAACTCGTTTTCTTTTGAGCTGGCCGCAACACCGCAGGATGCCTTCAGGGCCTAATCTGGTTCCGGCACGACACGCTGAGCCTTTGGTTATTTCCTCTTCCTGGTGGGAAATGAGAGTTAAATTTGCCCGTCCAGACACCTCCAGCTAGCCTCTCATTGGTTCTCGCTATTCCTGTTCATCTTCCGCAGAAATTGCAAACTGGGCCAAACAGGAGGTTAAAGGCGCTGACTCTCCAAGTGGGGAGAGTGTTAGTAAAGCGTCTGGAATGTTGCACCCGAGTACCAAGGGAGGAAAACTGAGACATATTTGAACACGCCTCCCGTTCACATGGTTGATCATACTTGGGTTCCACATGCATGTTTTAGCTGAAGGAAGAATACCTTAAACCTGGAGAGTTGAGACCCGTGGAATGGGTACCATGCAATATGACTTCAAAGGGTCTTCATTTGCTCACCGAACCTCTCCAATCCTATCACTGCTGCGTTTATGCCCCTGTACACATGCTTGATTCTCTTTTGGAGACATAGCAATCCATAGGTTTTACGATACTTACTAGTCAGGTACATTTTTAGGCGTTTAATATGCGGTGTTGAGTCCATTTCGTTGAGCAAGGAGTAGCTCTTGTCTATTCCATATTTGACTTAAGGAACTTTATCTGTGCTCATTTCAATCTCTGGTTTTATGCAGCACCCCAACTCACCTTTACCCTTAAGCAAGCATAAGTTGGTTTTCTAAATTTGAGACCCTGTTCTGTTCTGTAATTCAGTTCCTGTGTAGCCAAGTTTACATTCCGTGTATTACTGATAACTTATGATGTTTCTTTTTCTGTGTGACTTATTTCAGTTAGAATCATCATACCTGAATCCACTCATTGTGCTGCTAAGGGCCTGATGACATAGATTTCATTGCTGAGTGATATTGCTTTGTAAGTAAATACCACAACTTCTTTATCCATTTTTCACTTTCTGCGATGTTGAACTTGTACTGTAAACGAGGTTCTTGTAAACAGAGCCGATCCAAACTTTGGGGTGGCTGTGTCTTTTTGATTTTAATTTCCCTAAGCTATAGGACCATAAGCGGAAGTGCCCTAGGTTCTGTTGCTTTGTTTTTAGATGTTTCAGGAAACACCATACACTTCTCCCAAGTGGTTGTTGGCAATTTACATCCCGCCCATCAGCATAACAAGGCTCCCAGTTCTCCATGGCCTGTCCTGCCTTTCTGGATTTTACACTTTTTTCAGATGACCCTTTTGACCGGGGGGAAGTGAGACTTCATTGTAGTGCAGATTTCCTTTGCAAGCTTGCTTGGTTGGCCAAAAAGGGCGTATGCGTTTTTTCCTGAATATATTCAGGAAAAAACGCATACGCCCTTTTTGGCCAAGTGCATCATTGTGGACGTTCTGCCTCTTTTCCTATGCTTTCAATGCAATTCCAGTCTACCTCCTGAAATCGGTTTCCTGCAATTCTGCCCCGCTTTCAAGTCCTCTTGGCAGCCTTACTTCAGTCTATTTTTGGACGATAGCTGTCATTTATAACTCTGCAGGTTTGTGAATTACAGTGCTCCTGAGCTCCTTTCTTCAACTCGCTTTCTTTTGAGCTGGCCGCAACACCGCAGGATGGCTTCAGGCCCTAATCTGGTTCCGGTACGGCACGCTGAGCCTTTGGTTAATTCCGCTTCCTGGTGGGAAATGAGAGTTAAATTTGCCCGTCCAGACACCTCCAGCTAGCCTCTCATTTGTTCTCGCTATTCCTGTTCATCTTCCGCAGAAATTGCAAACTGGGCCAAACAGGAGGTTAAAGGGACTGACTCTCCAAGTGGGGAGAGTGTTAGTAAAGCGTCTGGAATGTTGCACCCGAGTACCAGGGTACGAAAACTGGGACATATTTGAACACGTCTCCCGATCACATGGTTGATCATACTCTGGGTTCCACATGCATGTTTTAGCTGAAGGAAGAATACCTAAAACCTGGGTAGTTGAAACCCGTGGAATGGGTACCATGCAATATGACTTCAAAAGGTCTTCATTTGCTCACCAAACATCTCCAATCCTATCACTGCTGCGTTTATGCCCCTGTACACATGCTTGATTCTCTTTCGGAGACATAGCAATACATAGGTTTTAAGATACTTACTAGTGAGGTACATTATTAGGCGTTTAATATGCGGTGTTGAGTCCATTTCGTTGAGCAAGGAGTAGCTCTTGTCTATTCCATATTTGGCTTAAGGAACTTTATCTGTGCTCATTTCAATCTCTGGTTTTATGCAGCAACCCAACTCACCTTTACCCTTAAGCAAGCATAAGTTTGTTTTCTAAATTTGAGAACCTGTTCTGTTCTGTCATTCAGTTCCTGTGTAGCCAAGTTTACATTCCGTGTATTAGTGATATCTTATGATGTTTCTTTTTCTGTGTGACTTATTTCAGTTAGAATCATCATACCTGAATCCACTCATTGTGCTGCTAAGGGCCTGATGACACAGATTTCATTGCTGAGTGATATTGCTTTGTAAGTAAATACCACAACTTCTTTATCCATTTTTCACTTTCTGCGATGTTGAACTTGTACTGTAAACGAGGTTCTTGTAAACAGATCCGTTCCAAACTTTGGGGTGGCTGTGTCTTTTTGATTTTAATTTCCCTAAGCTATAGGACCATAAGTGGCAGTGCCCTAGGCTCTGTTGCTTTGTTTTTTAGATGTTTCAGGAAACACCATACACTTCTCCCGAGTGTCTGTTGGCAATTTACATCCCGCCCATCAGCATAACAAGGCTCCCAGTTCTCCATGGCCTGTCCTGCCTTTCTGGATTTTACACTTTTTTCAGATGGCCCTTTTGACCGGGGGGAAGTGAGACTTCATTGTAGTGCAGATTTCCTTTGCAAGCTTGCTTGGTTGGCCAAAAAGTGCGTATGCGTTTTTTCCTGAATATATTCAGGAAAAAACGCATACGCCCTTTTTGGCCAAGTGCATCATTGTGGACGTTCTGCCTCTTTTCCTATGCTTTCAATGCAATTCCAGTCTACCTCCTGAAATCGGTTTCCTGCAATTCTGCCCCGCTTTCAAGTCCTCTTGGCAGCCTTACTTCAGTCTATTTTTGGACGATAGCTGTCATTTATAACTCTGCAGGTTTGTGAATTACAGTGCCCCTGAGCTCCTTTCTTCAAGTCGCTTTCTTTTGAGCTGGCCGCAACACCGCAGGATGGCTTCAGGCCCTAATCTGGTTCCGGCACGGCACGCTGAGCCTTTGGTTATTTCCTCTTCCTGGTGGGAAATGAGACTTAAATTTGCCCGTCCAGACACCTTCAGCTAGCCTCTCATTGGTTCTCGCTATTCCTGTTCATCTTCCGCAGAAATTGCAAATTGGGCCAAACAGGAGGTTAAAGGGACTGACTCTCCAAGTCGGGAGAGTGTTAGTAAAGCGTCTGGAATGTTGCACCCGAGTACCAGGGTACGAAAACTGGGACATATTTGAACACGTCTCCCGATCACATGGTTGATCATACTCTAGGTTCCACATGCATGTTTTAGCTGAAGGAAGAATACCTTAAACCTGGGTAGTTGAAACCCGTGGAATGGGTACCATGCAATATGACTTCAAAGGGTCTTCATTTGCTCACCGAACCTCTCCAATCCTATCACTGCTGCGTTTATGCCCCTGTACACATGCTTGATTCTCTTTCGGAGACATAGCAATCCATAGGTTTTAAGATACTTACTAGTCAGGTACATTCTTAGGCGTTTAATATGCGGTGTTGAGTCCATTTCATTGAGCAAGGAGTAGCTCTTGTCTATTCCATATTTGGCTTAAGGAAC